>NW_024070205.1:61888557-62160245 GCF_014754425.2 Oryx dammah | reverse complement strand
TGTTTCAATACTGTCGTCAATACCCAGGTCTGTTAATCACAGCCTGACTTCCCATTTTAAAATATTTACTGGCTAGCCATTGCTAACAGTGTAAAGTCTAAACTTCTGATGACAGCCACAAGGTCTTTAATACTGTGATCTCTGTTATCTGGAAAAGAGGATGTGATAAGCTTTTCCATATAGCTTAACTCTATGACAAACCTAGACAGTGTTTTAAAAAGCAAAGATATCACCTTGCTGATAAAGGTCTGTATATTCAAACTATAGTCTTTCTGGTAGCCATGTGTGGATGTGAGAGCTGGACCACAGAGAAGGTAGAACACTGAAGACATTGATGCTTTTGAACTGGGGTGCTGGAGAAGACTCTTGAGAACCCCTTGGACAACAAGGAGATCAAACCAGTCAATCTTAAAGGAAATCAACCCTGAATACTCATTGAAAGGACTGATGCTGAAGCTGAAGCTCCAGTACTTTGGCCACCTGATGCAAACAGCTGACTCATTAGGAAAGACTCTGATGTTAGGAATGATTGAAGGCAGAAGGAGAAGAAGGTGACAAAGGATGAGATGGTTGGATGGCATCACTGGTTCAATGCACATGACCTTGGACAAACTCCAGGAGATGGTGAGGGGCAGGGAAGCCTGGTGTGCTACAGTCCATGAGATTGCAAAGAGCCAGACATGACTTTTCAACTGAACAGTAACAAAAATTGCACTAAGCTACTTAGTGTTCCCCAAACACACTATGCTTCAGCCAAGGCTGATTTCCAATTTTCATGTCCATGTGGCTTCACATTTCATAACCAATTCCAGAACATTCAGTTGTAAAGGTCGTGCACTACACAAGGGCACCAAAATTTAAAAGGATGCTAAATACTTCATTAACACCTTGGTAAATATCTTGTTCTGGCAGCATGAGTCATGTTATGACAATTTTTTAAAGGATAAATCTTGACGAAAGATTACCTTTGCCTCTATTACACTTGTCACATGTCAACAACCACCAGATCCTTCAGATCAAGGATCTCCTACTGTCTAGATTTCTGCTACATCTCTTGGACCTGACTACCAAACAGAAGCTATCAATGGGCTCAGCTCAAATTCTCAAGCCATGTTATTTATGTTCTATATTACTATATAGCCATTATAGGTTAAATCATTTGTTGACTAAAGAAGCTGACTGACCACTTAGAAGAGACTCCAGGCAGGGATTTCTGAGAAGGATTTGTGGGTAGAAACGATTACCCAAAAAGTACCATAGACATTTATGCTGTGATACTTTTTGCTTGTGTTCCCCTCTGTTTACAGTGGTATTAACCCACTGATTAATAGTGGCAGAGGAAGTTCCTCTGTCTGCAGAGTTTCACAGCTCACTGTGATCACAATCTCCAAACATAAGAGAACCTCTCTCTTCCTATATATATTTCAGCACCTTCTAAAAGAATAACCAGTCAGAACAAGTTATATCCCTATACCAGTTTTTGGAAATACCAAACTATCTTAATGTACAATTTGTCTGTTAATAGGTTGTACGGTAATGGTGCCCCTCAAGGGCTGCATGCTAAGGGCTGTGGACTGCCCCACTCTGTTATACTATATTGCATGATTATCAAATGCTCAGTCATCATGGGCTGCTGGCCATCAAAACTGTAACCACACTCTTCCTTTAGTCAGGTAAATCAAGACCAAAGGTTAGATCTCTTTTCCTCTAATACTTTCCCACAGGCAGCGAGCATTAGACAAGTTTCCTAATTCCTAACATTATTCAGCCCAGTATCTAGTTCCAGAGATACAAAAGCCATCAGTATAAACAGTTGCTTTGCTTCTCATAAGAAAGATCATTAACTTCCTGATCTGAGGGAAAGATACTCCTCCTGCCATCAATTCTGCCTTGACTAGACTGATTCCACATTTGACGGGGGGCTTTTCAGTTACCAAAATTTCCTCTCTCTACCAGTGTTTCTGTTTCTCAGCACACTGTATTTCCAAGTGTCAGAAAACTAACTCAAAGTTGTCTTGACAAATACAGTGAATTTATTAATTCATATACCTGGAAAGATAAAGGTATCTGACTTCAGGACCATCTGATGACATTAGCCAGGAACCCATATGTTCCCTCCAGCTATGCCCTAGCTCCCACTCTCATTCCCTCCCTACAACTTAGCTCTGCTTTCCTCTGTGCTGGAATCACTTTCCATATCTCTGTTGAAGAATAATAAAAAACTTTGCATTGTAGTTGGGCTTACAGGTTGCCAGAAGCATGTTTTTAATGAACCACTGCAGTAGGGAGAGATGGTTGAAACTGATTATCAAAAGCACAGAGCTTTTCTAACAAGGCTGGGAACAACAGGGCCGCAGTGACACAGAAAGCAAAAAAAGAAAAATAACCTGTGGGTACTTTTACATCTCAAGTGATTAACAACCAGAGCTTTTTGTGAATCAAGAATTCATACATTATTCTTCATTTATGACAAGGTTTTAAGTGTATTTAAACTTAACATAGTATATAAGATGTTCACATTAAAAAAAAGGAAAAGAAAAATCTCTAGGGCACATCCCAGTGTTTTGTCTTCTGAAGATTTTTTAGGATATTTAGACAGAAACAGCAGCAGCAACAGCAAGCACTACTGACAGGGAAAGATTAAGAAAAAATGAGGTTATGTAATAAATCACCATTTATGTCAAAAATATACAATGGCATAGAGAGATACAAATTTAGCACATGAGAATGGTTGTCTTCTGTAGACAAATGTATATGGAGGTATTGACTTTGCAAAGAGGAGGAAATTTTTCTCTGAGAGAGGAAGAAAAGGGTCAGAGTGAAAAGCCTTAGAGGAAATAAAGAGCCATTTGAGATTAGCATGTCAATAACTGGATACCTAAGGACATGGAACACACTTCCAATGACTGATGGAGTAAACTAACACTGGAAGATAAGACGAGTACCAGCTCTATAGAAGAGATCAGTCAAGAGAAGAAAGAACTCCTCTGAGCATGCTCCACAATTAACAACAATCACAATTCTGACATATTTCAGCATTATCACAGCAAACAGATATAGGTAAAGGATTAATGTATTCATGACATCTTTTTTCCTAGCAAATTTTTTCAGGCTGAAGATGCGAACCAAAAATGTTGACAGTGGGATTTACCCAGAACTGAATGTTGGCAGTATTTCACAAAGAGAGGTGAGAATGCAATCATTTGTGGGAATCTGTGTGACCATGAATTCTGTTAGAAAGGAATGCTATGTGCCCAACCCTAATGACTACTTCTACATAGAGTTTTGTTAGCAAAACATTCTTAGCCTTCCTCTGCTCAACTACTTCTCCACAGAGAGAGGAATGAATTAGTATAATTCTCTTCAGTTCAGTTGCTCAGTCGTGTCCAACTCTTTGCGACCCCATGAATCGCAGCACACCAGGCCTCCCTGTCCATCACCAACTCCCAGAGTTCACTCAAACTCACATCCATCGAGTCGGTGATGCCATCCAGCCATCTCATCCTCTGTCGTCCCCTTCTCCTCCTGCCCCCAATCCCTCCCAGCAGCAGAGTCTTTTCCAATGAGTCAACTCTTTGCATGAGGTGGCCAAAGTGTTCGAGTTTCAGCTTTAGCATCATTCCTTCCAAAGAACACCCAGGACTGATCTCCTTTAGAATGGACTGATTGGATCTCCTTGCAGTCCACGGGACTCTCATGAGTCTTCTCCATCACCACAGTTGAAAAGCATCAGTTCTTCAGCACTCAGCTTTCTTCACAGTCCAACTCTCACATCCATACACGACCACTGGAAAAACCATAGCCTTGACTAGACAGACCTTTGTTGGCAAAGTAATGTCTCTGCTTTTGAATATACTATCTAGGTTGGTCATCACTTTTCTTCCAAGGAGTAAGTGTCTTTTAATTTCATGGCTGCAGTCACCATCTGCAGTGATTTTGGAGCCCAAGAAAATAAAGTCTGACACTGTTTCCCCTCTATTTCCCATGAAGTGACGGAACCAGATGCCATGATCTTCATTTTCTGGATGTTGAGCTTTAAGCCAACTTTTTCACTCTCCTCTTTCACTTTCATCAAGAGGCTTTTTAGTTCCTCTTCACTTTCTGCCATAAGGGTGGTGTCATCTGCATATTTTCTCTTTTGAGATGGACATGGTTATCTATCTCCCACAGAGTGCTTGTTTTATACCTGGCTCTTCCATGCTGTGAGACTTACTAAGGCATGATTTCCCTCTGGAAAAGTAGAGGGGGTAGAATAAAAGGTTCTGAAGTTTGTGAGCTTAGTAGTGTTAGTTCAAAATAGTGTTAAGATTTGGTACACTGCAAAATCACTAATGAACACTGATGTAAAAATCCTCACCAATATACAAGCAAACCAATTTCAACAATACATGAAAAAGAATCATACATCATGATCCAGTTGGTCTACCCTGGGGGGGAGGGTGCAAGGATTTTTCAATATTTGCAAAGTAATCAATGTGACACACCCTATTAAAAATTGAAAAGTAAAAACCATACAATGTTCTCAATAGATGCAGAAAAAGCTTTTGACAAACTTCAACATCCATTTATGATAAAAACTCTCCAGAAAGTAGGCATAGAAGGGACCTACTTCAACATAATAAAAGCCACATATAACAAAGACACATCTAATGTCCTAGTCAATGGTAAAAAGGTGAAAGCATTTCCTCTAATATTGGGAATAGGACAAGGATGTCCATTTTCACCATTTCTATTCAACATAGTTTTGGAAATCTCAGCCACCACAATCAGAGAAGAAAAAGAAATAAAAGAATTTAAGATGGAACATAAGTGATACTGTTCACAGATGACACGATGCTATACACAGAAAATCCTAAAGATGCTACCAGAAAACTACTAGAGCTCATCAATGATTCAATAAAATTTCTGGATACAGAATTAATATATACAGAAATCTGTTGCATTTTTATACACTACAAAGTATCAGAAAGAGAAATTGAGGAACCAACCCTATTTACCATAACATCAAAAAGAATAAAATACCCAAGAGTAAACCTACCTAAGGAGGCAAAAGATCTGTACTCTGAAAACTATGACCCCAATGAAAGAAACTGGAGATGACACAAACAGATGGAGAGGTGTACTGTGTTCTTGGGTTGGAAGAATTGATATTGATTAAAAGACCATATTACCCAAGATAATCTACAGATTCAATGCTATGCCTATAAAATAACTAATGGCATTTTTCACAGAACTAGAACAAAAAATGTAAAAAGATTGTATGGAAACACAACATATACCAAAAGTCAAAACAATCTTAAAAAGAATGGAGCTGGAGGAATCAGGCACTGTGACTTCAGACTATACTTCAAAACCACAGAAATCAAAACAGTATGGTACTATCATAAAAACAGAATATAGATCAATAGAACTGGATACAAAGCCCAGAAGTTCACACACACTTATGGTCAATTAATCAACAATAAAGGAGGCAAGAATACACACTGGACAAAAAGCAGTCTCTTCAATAAGTGGTCCTAGAAACACTGGATATTCATGTAAAAGAATGAAATTAGAACCATCTTTAACATTATATATGAAAATAAACTCAAAATGAATTAAACATCTAAATATAAAATAGATACTAAAAAACTCCTGAGAAAAGCACAGGAAGAACACTCTTTGATATAAATCACAGCAATTTTTTTAATCTGTCTTCTAGAGAAATGGAAATAAAAACAATAAACAAACAAATGGGACCTAAGTAAACTTAAACGCTTTCACAAAGCAAAGGAAACCATAAACGAAGTGAAAAGACAACTTACAGACAGGGAGAAAGTGTTTGTAGATAATACAATGAAAAGTGGGTTAATTTACAAAATATATCAACAGCTCATAAGACTTATTATCAAAAAAACAAACAACTCAATCAAAGAAATGGGCAGAAGATCTAAATAAACATTTATCCAAAAAAGACATACAGCTGATCAAGGTACATGAAAAGATACTCAATATCACTAATTATTAGAGAAATGCAAATCAAACTACATTGAGGCATCACTTGACACCAGTCAGAATGATCAGCATTGAAAAATCTAAAAATAATAAATGCTGGAGAGGGTGTGGAGAAAAGGGAACCCTCCTACACTGTTGGTGGGAATGTAAATTGGTACAGCCACTATGGAGAACAGTATAGAGGTTCCTTAAGAAACTAAAAATAGGGTTACTGATACAATTCTGTAATCCATTCCTGGGCATATTTGGAGAAAACTCTAATTTGAAAACATACATGCACCCCAATGTTCAAAGTAGGACTATTTATAATAGCAAGACATAGAAGAAGCCTAAATGTCCATAAACAGATGAATGGATAAAGATCTTATACACACACACACACACACACACACACACTCACACACAATGGAATGTTAGCCATAGAAAAGAATGAAATAATGTCATCTCTAGAAATATGGATCGGAGAAGGCAATGGCACCCCAATCCAGTACTCTTGCCTGGAAAATCCCATGGATGGAGGAGCCTGGCAGGCTGCAGTCCATGCGGTTGCTAAGAGTCAGACACGACTGAGTGACTGCACTTTCACTTTTCACTTTCATGCTTTGGAGAAGGAAATGGCAACCCACTCCAGTGTTCTTGCCTGGAGAATCCCAGGGACGGGGGAGCCTGGTGGGCTGCCATCTATGGGGTCACACAGAGCCAGACACAACCGAAGTGACTTAGCAGCAGCAGCAGCAATATGGATGGACCTAGAAGTTATCACATTAAGTAACTCAGACAAAGACAGATATCATATGATATCATGTATATGTGGAATCTAAAACCCTATATAAATGAACTCATTTATGAAACAAAAATAAAACTCACAGACACAAAAAACTAATTTATGACTTACAAAGGGGAAAGTGGGGATAAATCAGGAGTTTGAGATTAACATACATACACTGCTATATATAACATAGATATGCCTCAAGAATCTATTGTATAGCACAGGAAACTATAGTCAATATCTTATAATAGCCATGATGAAAAAGAATCTGAAAAAGAATATCAGTTCAGTTCAGTCACTCAGTAGTGCCTGACTCTTTGCCATCCCATGAGTCGCAGCACACTAGGCTTCCCTGTCCATCACCAACTCCCAGAGTTCACTCAAACTCACGTCCATCGAGTCGGTGATGCCATCCAGCCATCTCATCCTCTGTCGTCCCCTTCTCCACCTGTCCCCAATCCCTCCCACCATCAGAGTCTTTTCCAATGAGTCAACTCTTTGCGTGAGATGGCCAAAGTATTGGAGCTTCAGCTTTAGCATCAGTCCTTCCAATGAACACCCAGGACTGATCTCCTTTAGGATGGACTGGTTGGATCTCCTTGCAGTCCAAGGAACTCTCAAGAGTCTTCTCCAACACCACAGTTGAAAAGCATCAGTTCTTTGGCGTTCAGCTTTCTTCACAGCCCAACTCTTGCATCCATACCTGACCACTGGAAAAACCATAGCCTTGACTAGATGGACCTTTGTTGGCAAAGTAATGTCTCTGCTTTTCAATATACTATCTAGGTTGGTCATGACTTTTCTTCCAAGGAGTAAGCGTCTTTTAATTTCACAGCTGCAATCACCATCTGCAGTGATTTGGAGCCCCCAAAATAAAGTCTGATGCTGTTTCCACTGTTTCCCCATCTATTTGCCATGAAGTGATGGGACCAAATGCCATTATCTTCATTTTCTGAATGTTGAGCTTTAAGCCAACATTTCCACTCTTGTCTTTCACTTTCATCAAGAGGCTCTTTAGGTCTTCTTCACTTTCTGCCATAAGGGTGGTGTCATCTGCATATCTGAGGTTATTGAGATTTCTCCTGGCAATCTTGATTCCAGCTTGTGTTTCTTCCAGCCCAGCGTTTCACATTATGTACTCTGCATAGAAGTTAAATAAGCAGGGTGACAATATACAGCCTTGACGTACTCCTTTTCCTATTTGGAACCAGTCTGTTGTTCCATGTCCAGTTCTAACTGTTGCTTCATGACCTGCATACAGATTTCCCAAGAGGCAGGTCAAGCGCTCTGGTATTCCCATCTCTTTCAGAATTTTCCACAGTTTATTGTGATCCACACAGTCAAAGGCTTTGGCATAGTCAATAAAGCAGAAATAGATGTTTTTCTGGAATTCTCTTGCTTTTTCCATGATCCAGTGGATTTTGGCAATTTGGTCTCTGGTTTGTCTGCCTTTTCTAAAACCAGCTTGAACATCTGGAAGCTCACGGTCCACGTATTGCTGAAGCCTGGCTTGGAGAATTTTGAGCATTACTTTACTAGCGTGTGCTGCTGCTGCTGCTAAGTCGCTTCAGTCGTGTCCAACTCTGTGAGACCCCATAGATGGCATACCAGGCTCCAGATGAGTGCAATTGTGCAGTAGTTTGAGCATTATTTGGCATTGCCTTTCTTTGGGATTGGAATGAAAACTGACCTTTTCCAGTCCTGCGGCTACTGCTGAGTTTTCCAAATGTGCTGGCATATTGAGTGCAGCACTTTCACAGCATCATCTTTCAAGATTTGAAATAGCTCAACTGGAATTCCATCACCTCCACTAGCTTTGTTTGTAGTGATGCTTTCTAAGACCCACTTGACTTCACATTCCAGGATGTCTGGCTGTAGGTGAGTGATCACACCATCATGATTATCTGGGTAGAGAAAATCTTTTTTGTACAGTTTTTCTGTGTATTCTTGCCACCTCTTCTTAATATCTTCTGCCTCTGTCAGATCCATACCATTTATGTCCTTTATTGAGCCCATCTTTGCATGAAATGTTCCCTTTGTATCTCTAATTTTCTTGAAGAGATCTCTAGTCTTTCCCATTCTGTTGTTTTCCTCTATTTCTTTATATATATATATATATATATATATATATATATATATATATATATATATATAAAACAGTCACTCTGCTGTATACCTGAACCTAAGACAAGATTGTAAATTATTCTTCAGTTTTTAATGGTTATAAAACTAAATACTAAAATACAAAAAAAATTGGTGCACTGTAAATGGAAATTAGAAGATGGACATTTAGGGAGCAAGATAATGAATTTAAGGTATCTGGCAGAGTCTTGATCAAGAGGTTTAATGTGTTGGAGCTTTCTGTTGTTGTTTAGTCACTAGGTCATGTCCTACTCTTTGCCATTTCCTTCTCCAGGGACAGCCTAGCAATTGAACCTGGGTCTCCTGCACTGTCAGGCACATTCTTTACAACCGAGCCATCAGCCAAGCCCTAAACTTTGCCAACAAATGTCCGTCTACTCAAGGCTATGGTTTTTCCAGTGGTCATGTATGGATGTGAGAGTTGCACTATAAAGAAAGCTGAGTGCCAAAGAATTGATGCTTTTGAACTGTGGTGTTGGAGAAGACTCTTGAGAGTCCTTGGACTGCAAGGAGATCCAACCAGTCCATCCTAAAGGAGATCAGTCCTGGGTGTTCATTGGAAGGACTGATGTTGAAGCTGAAACTCCAATACTTTGGCCACCTGATGCGAAGAACTGACTCATTTGAAAATACCCTGATGCTGGGAAAGATTGAGGGCAGGATGAGAAGGGGATGACAGAGGATAAGATGTTTGGATGGCATCACTGACTCGATGGATATGAGTTTGGATGAACTCCAGGAGTTGGTGATATACAGGGAGGCCTGGCGTGCTGTGATTCAAGGGATTGCAAAGAGTCGGACACGACTGAGTGACTGAATGGAACTGAACTGAAAGTGTTGGAGACTATATTAACTCAGTTCATAAGTAAATTTTCAGAGACCTATATTTCTGTCTTGTAACTGTATATTTATGGTTAAGAGTTTAACAGATAAATCTTGAATATCTAGGTCTCATGGAAGATCACATGTTCCCAAGGCTACCAGTCCTTGTAATATGTATCTAGTATATCCTTGAGCTACAATCATGAGTCTCAGAAAACACTTGGAGTCTCTGTAAAGTCTGAGATCATCTGAGTTGAGCATGATGCTTCAGGAGAGACACAAACCTTATATTTAGAGCTGATTTAATTTGACCTTGAACTTCAGAAAGTAATGTGATATTATGATTTATATTAAGAAGTACATATTTCATCTCTGTCCCAATCTCTGACACAGAACTTTTAAAATCCTTTGAATTTCCTAAATGATCAGTGATAAAAATTGTCTTTTGTTATGTTAATGAGTGACTTAAACATACCTATGTAATAAAACGTCCATAAGAATTCAAAAGTGATATGTTTTCTATATGTCTTTTCATGGTAGCTCATTTCTTTTTTAGCACTGAATGATCTTACTGTCTGAATGTTCTACAGTTTACTCATTAATCTACTAAAGAATATTTTGATTTCTTGCAAATTTTGGCAATTATGAATAAAGCTGCTATAAATTTCCATATGAAGGTTTTTGTGTTTTACATACATATATATCTCCTTGATGGCTCAGTTGGTAAAGAAGTTGCCTGCAATGCAAGAGATGTGAGTTTGATCCCTGGGTCAGAAGCTCTCATGGAGAAGGAAATTTCAACCCACTCCAGTATTCTTTCCTGGGAAATCCTATGGATAGAGGAGGCTGGCAGGCTATAGTCCAAAAGGTTGCAAAGAATTGGACACAACTTAGCAACTAAACACACATTCACATACACACACATATATGCTAACTGGAAATGTAAAGAATCTAGAATATACAAACAATTTTTTAAAAGAATGACACTGAAGACACTACTTGATATCACAATTTACTTGAAAGGTATATAGTATTGTATTAATTTAAGGGGAGACAGTCAATAAATGAAACAGAATAAAGAATCCAGTAACAAAGCCACATATATAAAATTGATTTGCAACAAAAGCACCAAGGTAATTCAATGGAGAAAGAATATGTTTTCAAAAAAATAGCTCTAGAGAATTGGAAATCCACATAGTGGGGAAAAGAAACAACTTTTACCCCTTTACCTTACACCAAACACACACACACACACACACAAGCTTGCAATGCATCACAGACCTACATTTAAGTGCACTAAAAGGAAAAAAAAAGATAAACTAGACCATAAAAATGTATATATCTTGCTCTTCAGAAGACATCATTAAGAAAACAAAAAGTCCACAGAAAAGCAAAGTATTTGCAAAGCATATTTCTGATAAAAGACTTCCGTCCAGAATACATAATAAACTCTACAACTCAACCATCACCATTGGACCACAATCTAATTTAAGAAATGGACAAAAATATCTGAACAGACACCTCACCTAATAAGATATACAAAGGATAAATATGTAGTGAAGAAAACCTCAAGACTATTATTCATAATGGAATTGACAGCTCAAACCACAGTGTGATACCTTCACATAACTGTTATAATGCTAAAAAAGAAATGACTTACAGCCCTAAGATATTCATGAGGATGTAAGGAAACTGGAAATCTTTTTACACTGCTGGTAGGAATGCAAAAAGTTACAGCTAATTTGGAAAAAGACGTCTTTCAGTTTCTTAAAAAGTTATAAGATGATCTAAGAATTTCACTCCTTGATGGGTTAGAAAAACACACCTGTGCAAAGATTTGTACTTAAATATTCAGAGCAATGTTACTTGAAATAGTTCAAAACTGGAAACAATCCAAATGTGCTCCAACTTGTAAATGGACAAACGAAATGTGATATGTCCCTATGATAGAATTCCCAAGAATAAAAAGGAATGAACTAGTGATACATGCAACAATACCAATAAACCTCAAAACATTATGCTAAGTAAGAGAGATTTTTTGAAAAGGTCAATTACAAGGTTTAGAACAGTGAGTGGTAAAGAAATGTTATCTAGTGATAATGGCAGCTACCACTGAATATCCATCCAGGCTTTTAAAGTAGTCAGTAGTATATCAATGCCACTCTCTGATAGAGTGACAATATATGTGGTTTGCTTATCACCACTAGGCCCCCATGTCTGATTAATTCTCCATAAGGGGGATCAAATGTTATTGGTTTGTAGGAGGTTTCTGCTTATTGATATCATATTTTCCTATAGCGTGATTACTCAATATCTGACCTCACTAACATTTGATGAGATTGATCCCTAGAGAATCTTAATTTCTCCCTCCCTTTTTCCCTTAACCACCACTGCATCTCTGCTATGGTTAATGGAAAATATAAATACTACAATATAGGAATGTAATTGTGATCAGGAATTTTCTCCAGGGACTGGAGATCATTTTGTTTCCTAAACTGGTTGGCTGGTGAGGGAGTGTGTAGGTTAATATCTGATAATCTTGCATTGTCTTTGTAACTCTCTGGATGCTCTTGGAAATGAAACAGAGAAAAGGCTTCACAATGATCTCAGGTTGTGAGCTGCTGCATGGAATTGTGCACAGTTGTGCTATTGATTTGAGAGATTCCTATGTACTTTCAAGCTTCAGTAGCTGTGCTGCCTGGAAGGCAGCCTGGTTGGAGTTTCTCTGTGATAGGCTCGGAATCCTGGACAGACCCCCGGAGACAAGCACATAGGTGGCCGTGGTGACCATTGCCAGTAGAAGTGACCCAGGAGAAACTGTCTCAGATGGCGACTCAGAGCACACATGTGGAGTGTGACAGACTTAAATAAAAAGCTTCTCTAGAAATCCCTTTAGTATATTTGTGATTTGGGTAAACTGTTTAATCTCTGAGCTTCCATTTTCACTGTGATAACTGAGACAATATATGTAAGACATTAGCACATAATAGGGGGCTTCCCTGGTGACTCAGTGGTAAAGAATCGGACTGCCAAGCAGGATATGTGGGTTTAGTCCCTGGGCAGAGAAGATCCCTGGAAAAGAAAATGGCAACTCTCCGTTGTTCTTGCCTAGGAAATCCCATGGACAATGGAGACCGGAGAACTACAGTCCATGGGGTCACAAAAGAGTCGGACATGACTTAGTGACAGGCTTTCACTTTCAGCACATGATAGAATCCAACAAATCTTTTTCCTCTTTTTCCTCTAAATCTGCTATGGAGAAAATTTCCTAAAACACAATGTTATAGAAGAACTATTAATGGCAAATGATAAATTAAAATGAGATAGAGTTCTACTGTGTAATCAACAAGATTATTGTTTCAACTGTAAATGTAGTTGTTTGCCTGTTTAAAAATAGATGTTATATTTTTATGAAATTAATTTGCAATAAATGGGAAATTGTTGAGTGGGTATAAAGCTTCACTTATGCAAAAGAAATAAGTTCTAGAAATCTGCTTTATAACTTATTATCTATAGTTAATAACCCACTCCAGTACTCTTGCCTGGAAAATTCCATGGATGGAGGAGCCTGGTAGGCTATAGTTCATGGGGTTGCAAAGAGTTGGACACAACTGAGTGACTTCAATGTCAATGTCAATGTGCACTTTAAAATATGTTATTAGTAGAGCTGGTGTTAAGTGTTCTTCTCACAAAAACAAAACCAAACAACAACAAAAACCATAAAAGGACAAGGAAATTTTTGAAAGTGATGAATATATGTAGCACCTTGATCATGGTGATGGTACCATAGTTTTATATATATGGCCAGACTCATCAAAAAGTATACTTTAAACATATGCAATTTAAAAATCATAGGTCAGTTATACACAATAAAGCTTAAAAAGTATTCTGACTTCTTAATGTTTCATTAAGATCAGTTATTTAAATTTACAGCTATCTCAAAAGTATTATATTTTTACTTCATATAACCAAATTCCTGTTGGATATTTACTTAAAATAAAAAGACAGCCTTAATGAAATTTAAGTTAATTTCACTTGCTTAAAATGTTAACTAAAAAAATCCTCCTTGTTATTTTTAATTCAGATATATTTGGTGTGAAGATATAATTGCAATTTTAAATTAACTTGTCTTGTACCTTCAGGGACAACATAATGAAAGTAATTTTGCAGAGAACTGACCTTTTCTCTGTGGTCTTCAGCAAGATGAGTCCCACCAAAAATGAATCAATACTCTGGAATCTATTTTAGGGGGAAAATATATTATATTAAAAACAATGTCATAGCATTTCTCTTAATTTATATCTAATCTTAATTCAAATGTTTAATCTATTTTAAAATTAATAATTAAAATAAATATTTTAATATATAATAGTTTAGATAATAAATTATAAAAACTAAGAATTATAATTAAATTAACCATCAAATCTTTGAGCCATACTTTTTTTTCCTAACCAAAGTATTAATCTTTTAACCAGGGCTTGAGTAGATGCATAATCCTATGACCTTTATTAATAGTCTAAATGTTACTGCTTTAGATGTGACTTCTGAACCACATCCCTTGAGTGTAGAATTCTGTTCTCCCTAGTGCAATATTAGCGGTGACTGGAACTTAGTAGGTTGACGATGCTCTGAGGAAAGACTTGGTATTTCGGTGGTCAGAATAAATAGATACCTGAACAGGACACATGTACTCTCTGCCCTTATCTTTATCAGGGTCCCTGTCTGCTCAGCCCACTGCTAATTTCTATTAATCTTCCTTTCAGGTATTTCAGTCCATATTCTCATCCTGAACAGCAGCAAGTTTAACTGAATCACTAACATCATGCTCAGGTTTTTGTATGTTCCTTTTAACACCTTCCAAGTCACAGGTCTGTACTATAGACACAAGTCTAAAATTACCACCTGTTAGACGAGCAGGTATTTATTATCTTTACTCAGATCGTCTGTCACTGGGGTGCTCCCACCAGGTTGGCGCTCTCAGCCTTGCTAAGAATCTGAACCGTACTCAAGCTCATGAATATCAGAACTGCCTAGCTATGTTTGGAGGAACAGCTCGTACAGCTCTGCTCTTTTGCCCTGCGGAGGTCACCATGTGGTCCTAGTTTTCTTCCTGCTCCTCAGTTGGTATCCTATCAAACCTGGGTCTCCTATGTTGCAGGCAGATTCGTTACTGTTTGAGCCTCCAGGTCTTAGCCACTGATACCCCAACATGCTCCAAGAGACACTTGTATACACGCACCCACTGCAGAATGTCTTAAGCTGAAAACGGAGTTAAGGAGTTAAGCCTCTCCACGTTATGACAGTTTTCACAATTCATTTCTACCCATTTAAAAGTTTCCCTACAGTGAAAATAGGGGCTTCCTAGGTGACTCCGTGGTAAAGAATCTGCCTGCCAATGCAGGAGACACAGGTTTGATCCCTGGGTCCGGAAGATCCCCTGGAGAAGGAACTGGCAACCCACTCCAGTATCCTTGCCTGGAGAATTCCATGGACAGAGGAGCCTGATGGGCTACAGTCCATGGGGCCACAAGGAGTCAGACATGACTGAATGAGCACTCATGCGTGAACAGTGAATATAAACCCTCTGGAATGAATTATTTCACGTAGGTGGTGTTGATCCCAGAGTGCTAATGTATTAATTGATGCGATGCCTATTCCACACTGGGATTTCATAGGAGAAGTGAATTTCACTTCACTGGAAATTTGATATAAATGTCAATATAGTTTAAGATCATTTAACATTTCAGCAAATATAACCTTCCTCACAAAACAGCATGGAGTCTATATGATGAAGCAACACCCACAGAATAAACAGTACTAGAAGACTACAAAAATATCTAAGAAATAAAAGGAGACTGGGTAATTCTATTTAGACACTTTAAAAAATATTTTCACACAATTTCATGCAAAATGCATTAATATTTATTAAGGATTTTTTTTCAAAATAACATTAAAAAATATTATGATGGCTTTGTCAATTAGTAACATTCTGTCCATCTTGTTCAAATGAATTTTGTCAATGGGTTTATTGTAGGGGTTAAAAGCATGGCCCCAGGAGCCAGAATCCTGGGGTTCAGATCC
Organism: Oryx dammah; assembly: GCF_014754425.2. Classification (NCBI taxonomy): domain Eukaryota; kingdom Metazoa; phylum Chordata; class Mammalia; order Artiodactyla; family Bovidae; genus Oryx; species Oryx dammah. The sequence continues at coordinate 62,144,437 of NW_024070205.1, read as the reverse complement.
AAGCTCTATCCCCCATTAGCAGGGCAAGTTTTATTTTTCTTACCTTAGTCTAATCTATTAAATGAGGATAGCAACAGTAATGATCTCAAAGTACTCTTATGAAAGCTGAGTTAAATATGGAAAGTGCTTAGGACAGCTTCTGGGTCATAAAAAGTGTCATGCTACATGTGAACTATGAAATAGTAGCAATAGTATATTTTTAAAAACAGTGCCTTAAAATGAGAAAACCAAGAATAAAAAACATAGAAATGTTTTCCTGGTTAAATAAAAAGCTATGACAATAAAACAAAACAAAAAAATTTTTAAGCTAGAGGAATGTAAAGGACAACTTTTTGAATTTTCTGCATTTAGCCATTAGTTAAAATATTAAGCACAACTTACTATTCTTAAATACCATATTGGAATGACATTATTAACAAAGAAAAAAAAAAAAAACATTCACTAAACACTGTGTTTTGCATTTGGAAACAAAAGCACCACGTCAAGAATCTAAATAAGGAAACAGTGGGTTTTGGAAGCAAGTTGGCTCCTTCTATGCATTACCTAAAGTGTTGCAGTATCAGTACAGTGATAAATGCTCAATCACAAGGCATTCCATCAATGTAGCATGCCACTAAAATGAAAAGCAGGCATCACTTTGCAGATAAAACACACACATTCTGGGAAAAGCGAAAGCAAAAATCAAGGTAATGTTTTAGCAAAGGTTGAACTTTCTGTGCTCAACATTCATCTCTGCTCACACTAGAAACTGTCATAAATTTCTTTAGCACAATCCACTACCTGATGTAACACCTATCTAACGGCTTAATATATACTAATTACAGTTGACAGTCATTTAACACACTGAACAGTCTTGTCAACACATTTAGTTTGTAGACAAATCTGAAACAGTTTCCTTCAAACCTTGTGTGTATGTGTCTGTGTGTGTGTGTGCATGTGCACAAACTCATGATACTTTTAAGTTAGCTTTGTTTTCCATAGTAGAGCTCTTACTGCTTTCGCAATGACATTTACAGCAGACTTAAAAGAAATCAGACATAATTTTTGACATGCGTTGATTTTCATCATTTGCATGATTACCAGTAGACCAAATATTTGATCTGTAGTTGAAATCTAGAATGGTGACATTTTAAATTTATCTCCATAGTCATTTCAGAACTAGGAGATAAAGGGTATTTTCTAAAGAGAACATAGTTTCATAATTATCTAGCAAAATCATATACCAGAAGTCTAACGTTCATTTCTGAAAAAAGGTATCCCTACATAGGTCCTTGGTTACAGGCTTGGATCCTATGACACCAGTCATATAAAAATAGATGTATTTTTCTATTCAATGAAACTGATTGCAAACAAAAATTGTAAACCCACATAGCATTATTCAAAACAGAGTCGTGCCTGTCAAAGGCCACTGTCAAGTCTCTTTCAGGAACCCAAAGACTGGGAAATTACTGAAGACAAAAAGTTACAGAATATCTGAAAAAGATTGGGAAGATGCCCTGGAAAAGGGAATGGCAACCCACTCCAGTATCCTTGCCTGGAGAAACCCATGGACAGAGGAGCCCAGCAGGCTTAGTCCATGGGGTTGCAAAGAGTGAGACATGACCGAGCAATGAACACTTTTCACAGGAGCACAGCCAGACTAGATACAATTGTGAATCAGAAGAGATAAAAACACACCCCCTTTACCCGCACCTTGACCTTTAAACTCCGTAAAAGACTCAAGCCCCCAACCTTCAGGGCCAAGGCCACTCTATGAGTCCAGCCCCTTTCCTATCTTAGAAACTAAATAGAAAGTAAATAAAAACTCTTTTCTTCCCTTGTTAATACTTTCAAGAATTCTTTCACAACCCACGCCTACTCACCTAACAAATGTCAAATGATTTTTCCTGTCTTTGAAATAAAATGAAACAGTTTTCACGACTTAAGTGAATTAGTGTTGAGTTGGCAAGACAAGGCTTCCTAGACACATAGGACATTCTGCACCTGGAGGCAAAGTGAATCGTCAGCCATCACCTCCCATCCAGGCACTAACAGAACAAACAATGGCAGCTAAGAACGTGTCTCAACACAACTCAGGCACTGAAACACGTCTGCACTGTGACTACCTGAGCTGCTTTTGTGCGGTGGGTCCTGGACATGGGCAGCACTGATTTTGCATTTCTAAATTGTTTCTGCCTAAAGGAATAGTAGAGGTAACAACAAAAGGAGAAAAGAAGGGAGAACGAAAACACCACGGGGCAAAAAGCAAGGTGTCGTGGGAGCAGGTTACCTGTCTCGGCAGGCTTTAAGGGAAAACCTGTTTCCCTGCCCCTTGCATCCTTCTGAAGCCACCCACCCTCTTTGGTTTGTGGTCCCTCCTTCCAACTTCAAAACCAGCAACACCGCACCCCCTTGAACCTTCTCCATTTTCACCTCTTTTCTCTCCAACCAAAGCTGGGAAAGTTGCTCTACTTTGAAGGAGTCCTGTGATCTGACTGGCTCCACATGAATAATCTGGGCTACTCTCTCATCTGAAGGTCCTTACCTTTAATCATACCTGCAAACTTGCTTTTAACATATAAAGGAAATACATTCACAGGTGTGGACTTTTAGGGGGTTGTTATTCTGCCTATCAGGCTTCTCTAGTGGCTCAGCGGTCAAGAACCTGCCTGTTAATACAGGAGATGGAAGTTCAATCTATGGGTCGTCAAGTACCCCTGGAGGAGGAAATGGCAAACCACTCTAGTATTCTTGCCTGGAAAATCCCATAGACAGAGGAGCCTGGTGCGCTACAGTCCATAGCATTGCAAAGAGTCACACACGACTCTCTGAGTTTCATGACTGAGCACAGCACAGCACATTCTGCCTACAATACTCAGTTTCAAAGAAAGTAGTATGGTTTTCCAAGAAAATTTAAATTCTCTTCAAGTATCAAAGAAACCTTTCTCAGTGACTGCCTACCACAAAGATGCTCATGACTATAAACATTACAATAAAATATCATATAGTTCACATTCAGAGTTCAGTTCAGTTGCTCAGTCGTGTCCAACTCTTTGCAACCCCATGAACCACAACATGCGAGACCTCCCTGTCCATCACCAACTCCCTGAGTCCACCCAAACCCATGTCCATTGAGTCTGTGATGCCATCCAACCATCTCATCCTCTGCCATCCCCTTCTCCTCCTGCCCTCAATCTTTCCCAGCATCAGGGTCTTTTCAAATGAGTCAGCTCTTCACATCAGGTGGCCAAAGTATTGGAGTTTCAGCTTGAACATCAGTCCTTCCAATAAACACCCAGGACTGATCTCCTTTAGGTTGGATCCCCTTGCAGTCCAAGGGACTCTCAAGAGTCTTTTCCAACACCACAGTTCAAAAGCATCAATTCTTCAGCGCTCAGCTTTCTTTATAGTCCAATTCTCACATCCGTACATAACCACTGGAAAAACCATAGCCGTGACTAGACGGATCTTTGTTGACAAAGTAATGTCTAGAGTAATAATTGCTAAATTATAATAAATTTTGAATTTCTAATCATGACTAGTTTTATAAAATCAATAGTGGACTTTATTTCTGATAAAATACTGAACCAGATTTTCTAGGGAAATTACTAAATGGGGAATCAAATTCAATGACAATTGCCATTTGTTCTATCCACTTTAGTGTGAAATTCTTTTATGATATAAAACACAAAGCATAAAACTAATAAAATTGACTGATGGCAAAAAAATAACAAAAAGACAACCTGATATAGCTAGCCCAATATTTCCAATCAACAAGATACTTACACATGGTTGATTCCTAGTGAAATTTCTCTGAATCAAGGGAGGAGAGTCTTTCCAGCACTGTCGTTCTTATCTGATGTCTTTGGGGTATAGAGAACCATTTCAGTGGAATGTCCCACCCAAGGCCTAGGAATAAGAACCAATGTTTTCTTAAACAGTACCAGATCATTGGGTGGGCCTTGTTTCTATATTTGTTCTATGGAGAGATCCCCTGGAGAAGGGAATGGCTACCCACTCCAGTATTCTTGCCTGGAGAATTCCACAGACAGATTAGTCTAGAGGGCTACAGTCTATAGGGTCACAAAGTGTGGGATATGACTGAGCAACTAACACGTTCATTGGGCTTCCCAGGTGGTGCTAATGGTAAAGAACCAGCCTGCCAATTCAGGAAAAGAAATTTTAGAGATGTGGGTTCAATCCCAGGTCAGGAAGATCCCCTGGAGGAGGAAATGGCAACCTACTCCAGTATTCTTGCCTGGAGAATCCCGTGGACAGAGGAGCTTGGCAGGCCCTAGGGTCGCAAAGAGGAGGACATGACTGAAGTGACTTAGCAGCAGCAGCAGCATGTTTACATAAACTTTGAATAGAAAGCAGAGTTTAGCTCTTTTCATTGATGGTCCAGCTGGGCCCTCTAATATCTGATTTAGTATTACAGTGATAACCTACTCTGAAATAACCTTCAAGTTAATACATTCCTAGTTGCTAGGAAATTCAGGGTTAATTCTGTGCTTAAAATACCCAGACTGACATCATTATTTAAAATTATAACAGTTAATAAATAACATAAGCAAAATCTTGTGCTTGAGAAAAATTCAGCTGATTGGGATATTGTGTTTCTAAAGCAAGGAGAGTTTAACTTCTGGAAACTGAAGAAATTTAAAAATGATTCTAGTCCTCAAAATGGTTACTGTGTAAATCAAATTAGGGCTTGACAATGCAGAAACTGCTTTATCATTCAATACTATTCCCAAACCATCTAATCAATAGGAGCATTGTTAATAGGAATACAATGTAGTTGTCACCTTGGCCTTTTAAACTTCGGTCAGATGGCACACTGATGTGAAAGGAATGCTCATTCTGGAAGCAATTGATGAGAAGTAGCTGGCATTTCAAGAGCAATAGGTAGAAAGTCTTATCTTCAATACCGCCTCTGGCAGAGGCCAATAATCTTAAGGAAATGTATCTTTTGAGATAGAATTGTTGATACTTTATATTACTTCATTGATTTTATCCCCTAAAGTCCAGTAAGTCAGGATTCTTACAGCTCTGTTCATCCTATAATTCCACAGCAAAGAATCTACACTGTTAGGAAAGATTTGGAGATCTGGGGTAAGATTTCTTAAGAATGGAGTCCTGGGACTTCTGGTAATTTATTTCTTTGCCATAGAAATCTGCATTAATTTCCTGGTGGTTATTAACTAAACCACCACACCAAGGGAATGACCTAAAGTTTAAACAGCTACAACTTTATTCAAAAAAATACTTATTTCAAAAATAAAAGGTGGTATATTGTTTTACATGGAAAAGGAAATGGCAACCCACTCCAGTACTCTTGAGTAGAAAATCCCATGGACGGAGGAGCTTGGTGCAGGCTACTGCCCATGGGGTCGCAAAGAGTTGAATATGGAAAACTAAAAAAGTTAGAAAATAATTCATGTAATTATGATGATATCTATATATGTGCTCATTTATATCACACGTACAGGTATTTTAAAGAATGAATCTGCCAAAAATAGACCTTCCCTATCAGAATGAAAATTAAACAGCTTTTAATAGAGCCATTATACTCCACTCTGTATCCTTTTCAGTTTGGTTTTCAAGATGAGCTCCTCTACATCTGACTTCAAAATGTATTTTATGAAACATATATAGAAATATGGATGTGTATATATATATATAAATGGATAAACTACAAGACTTACAGAACTTAAAATGAACTCAATTTAACAAGAATATCTTTATAAACTGGAAAGTATTTTAATAAAATAGCATCATTTAGGAAAAATAGGTATGAAAATAAATGAACCAAAAATAACGATACTTTAATAAAATCTAGCTTTGAAGCAAAGCCAAAATGAACACATAGTATGCATATATATTTGCACATACACTTTTAGTAGTTAACTACCAAAATTTTAAAATTAATACTGGAATATAAAAACATAATTTTAATAAAAGTAAATTTTAAATAGAATTATTCAAAATTCTATTAAATTTTAGAATAGATGTTGATATAAGAATTTTTGTATATTTTTACTTTGTTTTTGAAATTAAAAAATAGAATGAGCCTAAGATTCTGTTCAGTTATTTTTCTCATTTGAATGGTTTGCATACTTACTCTTCCCTTTATCTTTATATTGATATATAAAATACTCACAGTGCCATAGTGCATTGCATTCAAGCTGCCAACACTGGAAACTGAATCTCCAGGATTTACAGCCAATTCCTCTAAGTCATTATTACTATTACTATTGTACTTCTTCAAAGAAAAAAAATATTTACCCATCCAGATATTGTAAATGATCATTTTCTTTTCACTATAGTATTTTCAAAGCAATTTGAAATAAATTTCTCTTCAGAATAATACCTTTAATTTCCTCTAAAATGTAATTTTTTTAAAAAATTGCTTTTGTTTATTTCTTGTGTCTAATGCGAGTAAGAGTTATCCATCCTTTTTACCTAGAAGTAATCAACTGGGCTTCCCTGGTGGCTCAGTGGTAGAGTTCACTTGCCAATGCAGGAGACGCAGATTTGATCCCTGGGTCGGGAAGATCCTCTGCAGAAGGAAATGGCAACCCACTCCAGCATTCTTGCCTCGGAAATCTCATGCACAGAGGAGCCTGGTGGGCTACAGTCCCTGGGGTCATAAAGATTCAGACACGACTGAGTGACTAAACAAATGTTTTAGAAAAATTGTTCTATTACGTGTTTTTAAGATGCTTGCCTACACACATGATATTATTTTATTTATATTTTCCTCCTCTGAAATCATAAGTATGAAGAAATACAAACTTTGTTGTGGTAACAAGCTTCGTGTTAAATTACCATTGACATGAAAGGTCTATTCTGCATACAGTGCAAATCAGGAATGCTTCTGTTCATAGCCCAGTTAAACTGAGAGCTCTATGAAAAGCACTATATCTGGACATTCTGAAAAAAGCCAAAAGAGTCAGCCAAGATAGTGGCCAAAGGATATGTGCCATAAATTGTTTGAGCATAAATTATTTGAAGTTTAAATCATGTATTATACAAATCTTGTTGCCGTTGTTTACTCGCTAAGTCGTGTCTGACTATTTTGTGATCCCATGGACTGCAGCCCACCAGGCTCCTCTGTCCATGGGATTCTTCAGGCAATAATACTGGAGTGGATTGCCATATCCTTCTCCAAGGGATCTTCCCGACCCAGGGATCAAACCTGCATCTCCTGCATTGACAGGCGGAACTCTTTACCGCTGAGCCACCTGGTTCCCACACACCAAGCAAAAATCAGAAATTTTTAAAAGTACCTTTAATGTTTCAAAGATATTTTGGTTTATTGGTTAATTGGTTGATTTGTATCCCTCCTCTAGGAATTTCAGTACTAAGAGGAATCTATTTTCAGATCTCTCACATATTAATCCAATATTATTGAGAAAAACATATCATAAACAAATATCAAAAGTTACATAAAAGGTATGTTAATTAATGCAATCCCACCCTCTCAGCCAATGTATTAAAGAAGAAATAGGTTGAATTAAAAAAAAACTGATAAAAACATACCAGACTTCTACATTTTAATATAATCCACCTTGCTTTTTTAGAAGCAGTGATACTGAAATATGTGAAATAAAATTACACATGTAAGATTTGATTATGTGTGTACCAATATTCCTCCTAGGCTAACAACAAATCTAGGTACTAAACTTCCATTTTATCTTCCTCTTAAAGGAAATACTTTTTCTCTGTAGCTAGCTCAGTTTTAGTGATAACATAATGATATCTGCTCTAAGTCTCCCTGTTGCCTAAGACCCATGGAATTCAGCGTTACTTCTGTCTTAAGACACTACACTAGACACAAACAACTGAATTTGCATGGCAAGACATATTCGTCTTGCTCTCTTCTCTAAAGCACATCTATAGTGTCAGCAGTGCAAGTCTCTTCTCAGAAAGGTACCTTAATGTATTTGTATGCTTAACATCTATAGTTACACATAGAGATGGATCACTTCTCATTTTTCAAATATGATTTTATCAGTAAAAGGCTTAGAAAATCTGTAATTTTTAAAGCAACTTTAACTTTAAAAATGATAATTAAATTAAATGTTATTGAGTTACCAATCTTATACCACCTGACTTCCACCAAATAACCTCATGGAATAAATCAGAAGACAGGTGAAAAAAAGAGAGTTTCATATGACAAGTTTATCAACTCACAGGTATTGATGTGCTGTGTGTTACAATTGCAACAACTTGGTAATTCATGAGAATTCTCAACCAACTCATCAGCTTCAACAGTTCACTGAAGGCTACAGTAAATAAAGCCTAATGTAAATTCTGTAATTGCATTCATATCAGAGAATATGCAATAAATCATAGGTAAGGAAGGAGTGATGAATGTTAATATAAATTCATCTATGAAATAATAGAAATAAAATTTTAAAATATTTAACCCATGCCTGAGTTGCAATGAGATGTCAAAGAGATTATGTAGAAAATAGAAATAAACTGTAAATTGGGGAACATTAATTCTTTCCCAATGTTCTACTAAAGCATACAGTTTGGTAGACAAACAAGTAATTAATGGAACATAATAGGAAATGGAATAAAAATTACTATGTACATATGGTATAATTTTGTGTTTGCTTCTCAAAAAATTCTACATAAACTGAAGTTTTTTTCTAATATTAGTATATCTTTCATAAATTTAAGGAATTACAAAAGGAATTTTTTTTCCTTGTCACACATATTTTATTATCAAACCTCTTAAATATAAATATATAAAGTTTAGTAATAATTTTAATACCACATAGAGGACAGAAATATATAACCCATCCTAATTTTTTTTTTCTTAGCCACCTAGGTTCAGACTTCAAGTCAAATTTATACTTTGAACACAAACTAATAAATAAAATTCTATCAGACATCACAACCTAAAATGGAAATCAAACCCACAGAACTCAATCAGAATACAACAGTTCATGATGTTTTCTTGATAGGCCCTTGGAAGACATTGTGCAGATGTTTGTAGAACAAAATATCATCCATCCTAGATGTTACCCAGAGTCAACTTACAAACACTGGATCAAACTAGGGAATAACTTTTCACAAGGGTTTTAGGCTTCCTTAATTAGCTTTTAAATGTTTGTTCACAAATCATTAACCACTTAACAAGAGGCTGAAGGACTATAGCACTTAACACTGAATGTATATTTCCACTGAACAGTCAGGAATGAGCACAAAACAGAGCTGATATTGGCATCAGAAAGAAAATACTGGGCACAAAAGTATGTTATACTAGTATTATAAGGAAAATATTAAATCTGACTTTTGTTTCTTTAATAATCAGTCTCTTCTCTCAATCACGATATAAAGTATATAGGTATTTTAAAGGACTTTAAATGCAATACTTAATCTCTGAGGGAAGCAAACGCTAAATGAATTGCAATTATTTTTACTACTTCTGTTTTGTTTGTATACATTCCTGTTTCTCTCCTCTAAATCATTTCTTTTTTAAAAATGGAGGATGCCATGACTATCAGCCAAAGTTCCAAATGATTAAAAAAATTCCACCATAATCCAATTACTCAATATTTCAGATACTAACACATCTGCAACAGGTTCCTATGAATATCCTTTTCTTTCTTTGAGAAAATATTTGTGCTTCTTCTAAGAATGTATTAATCAGGATAGAAAAAAAAAAAACCCTTTATTTCCAACTCTGTGTATTTGTTTCTTGTTTCAGAGATCAAAATTTTTCTCTTGGAAAAAGGAAGATTCGGTTGAGGAAGGAAGGGAAGAAAGAGGGAAGGGAGGAAGAAAGGGGGAAGAGAATACAGGGAGAAAAGAAGGGAGGGAGGGAGGTTGGATGGGAGAAATATTAATAAAAAATAAGTCTGACAACCAGCTTTAGTACAGTCAGCTTGCCATATCTGTGGGCTTAGCATCAGCAGATTTAACCAGACTCAGATCCTGTACTGTTTATGATCCGTGGTGGGTTGAATCCATCTTGTGGAACCCAGGATACCAATGCCCACAGTCACAGGATGTGAGCATCTGTGGATTTTGGTATCTACAGCAGGTCCTGGAACCAGTTCCCAATAGATACTGTGGAATGGGGGTTTCTCATGCAGCACCAATGTTAAGGAACTTGCCTTCTAATGCAGGAGACGTAAGAGAGGTGGGTTCGATCTCTGGCTCAGGAAGATCCCCTGGAGAAGGAAACAGCAGCCCACTCCAGTGTTCTTGCCTGGAGAATCCCATGGACAGAGAAGCTTGGTGGGCCAAGTCCATCATTCACACACTGTGGAATGACTATACCATGAAAGAAAGTCTTAAGCAAAATTATGTATTGCATTTAATCCTTAGCCAAAAGATAAACCAAGCTGGTATATTATGTAAACTGTTTGATCTAAATGAAGTAAAATCTCAATTGTTGTTTTGTAAATGTTTTCAACGTGTTCATTAAAAATACAATTACTATATTATAATCCTATTAGAGGTTTGGATAAAAACTACCCTGCTGGACATATTCTTTTCTAAAAATGCTAATGCAAGCCTCAGGTTGAGAATTTTAATGTATTGACCTATCAGTTGGTAAATTGCAGGTTAGCAGAACTGCACATGTTGCAAATCAAATAATTCACAGTACTACCAAGCAATATTCGTGTGTATACAACTATTCTAAACACAAAGTGTCAGCCTGCGGTTTCACTCATTCCATAAATATTTATTGAGCACACTCTGTGTGACATGGATTGTTCTGGGAACTGGGACTACTGTGCAAAACAAGGCGTAGTTTTCATAGGTAGAACACTTACTTGAGTAAATACTTTGCTTTCTGAATTAAGGGAGATTCTTTAACAGAACAAATAAATACATATTAGGGTTGACAACCTCATTTTTTCTAATTGTTACTTTTTAAATTAAGGTTTACAATAATAAATATCTTTGTCTAATATCTCTTTCCCCATAACTACCAATGTCTAATTTGGGGCATAGAGGAAAGATTTGAAACAAGTCTCTTAACATCACACTCAGAACTTTTAAAATACAGTCCACTATATATATATATATGTATATGTATACATATATATATACATATATGTGTGTGTGAATATAAGAAAGGGAAAATACATTACCTAACTCATCCCATCCTCTGATGACTCATAAGCCTAAACTATGTCACTGGACTTACTGTAGCTCAAGTGGTAAAAAATCTGCCTGTGATGCAGGAGACCAGGGTTCAATCCCTGGGTAGGCAAGATCCTCTGGAGAAAGGAATGGCAGTCCACTCCAGTATTCTTGCCTGGAGAATTTCATGGACAGAGAAGCCTGGCAGGCTACAGTGTGTGGGGTCACAAAGACTCAGACACAACTGAGCAACTAACACACACCACACAAGCACTTCTTACACTATAAAACCTGTACCTACTGGCTTCTCTGTCTCAGTGAATCACAACTCCACTTTTGTAGTAGCTCAGACCCATTGGGGCTTCCCTGATAGTTCAGTTGGTAAAGAATCCACCTGCAATGCAGGAGACCCCAGTTCGATTCCTGGGTCAGGAAGACCTGCTGGAGAAGGGATAGGCTACCCACTCCAGTATTCTTGGGCTTTCCTCATGGCTCAGCTGGTATAGAATCTGCCTGCAATGAGGGAGACCTGGTTTCCATCCCTGGGTTGGGAAGATCCCCTGGAGAAGGGAAAGGTGACCCACTCCAGTATTCTGGCCTGGAGAATTCCATAGACTGTATAAATCTATGGGGTCACAAAGAGCTGGACATGACTGAACGACTTTCACTTTCACTTTTCAGACCCCAAACTTTGATGTTATCTTGCATCCTCACTTTGTCTCATACCTGATCTCTGACTCCTTAAGAGAATCTGTTACCTTGACCATAATAATTGTGGTTAACGCTACTATATGCCAGAAAGTGTTTTGAATTCTGTGTATATATATATATTCACTACTTTAATCCATGCATAATCTCCCAAGTGTTTTTGCTTTATCATGCCCACTTAACAGATAAGAAAACTAAGGCACAAAGATGTTAAGTAACTGCTCTGAGGGCACCAGTTAGGAGGCAGAGGAGTCAGAGTCCATTCTTGACTGTGACTAAGATGGCCATAATCGCCCCCTCACCTTATGAACTTCAGACAGATTTCTTCTAGACTTTAGGACCCTTTAGAGCATTTACTTTAGAAAACTTATAATTAGAAATTATTTCTCTGGCCCTATGAAATGTAGATGGGTTTTCTCCCAGCCTCTTGCTAGTCTTTTTAAAATATACAATTTATCTTTTTAATTGAAGGATAATTACAATATTGTGTTGTTTCTGTCATACATCAACATGAATCAGCCATAGGTATATGTATGTCCACTCCCCAGTGAACCTCCCTTCCACTTCCCATCCCATCACACCCCTCTAGGTTTTTATAGAGCCCCAATTGAGAGAGTATCATAGAAACATATACACTACCATATACAAAATACTCAGTGGGAATTTGTTACCAAATTCTGCAAGCCATGTCTATCTTTCTCAGGGCGCTGGGAGCTGTCCTTTGAGATATAATCATGGAATAAGAGAGTGCCTTATCTCCCAGTCTCTGGGAAAGAGAAGAGTAACTTCAGGAAGTGACAATTAATAAACACAAATGGCCTGGAAATTCCCTGGCAGTCCAGTGGTTAGGGCTCAGTGCACTCAATGCTGGGGCCACAGGCTCCATCCCTGGTCAGGGAACTAAGATCCTACAAGCTGTATGGTGCATCCAAAAACACAACAAACAAACAAAAACCAAACATAGATGGCCTAATCACATTGATCAGCTTCCCTTCCCAGAGACTTTTCCACTAGCTTATTCTAGTGCTTAAAAATTCTTTTACCTTTTTATCTTTTTCAGAAAAACTGAGTGCAATCTCTCTCCGGTAGTGCAACAGTCTTGAATAACATGTCCTTTGTCTGTTTAATTCATCCAGTGCCATTTTTCTTTGACAGGTGACATGCTATATTTTCGAAATATAATGCAATCATTCCCTGCCATCCACACTATCACCCCAATCTTATCCCCCATCATCACTTTTGGATTATCTTCCTTCAAGTCTCCTTTCTTCCCTTCAGTCTACATTTAACAGCTGATGTGTGCATGCTAAGTCACTTCGGTTATGCCTGACTCTTTGAGACCCTATGGACTGTAGCCCACCAGGCTCCTCTGTCCATGGAGATTCTCCTGGCAAAATACTGGTGTGAGTTGCCATGCCCTCCTCCAGGGGATCTTCCTGACCCAGGAATCAAACCTGTGTCTCTTAGGTCTGCTGCAGGCAGATTCTTTAGCTCTAAGGCCACCTGGTTTAGAGTCTGTTAAAAGTTAGTTACGCTATTCCTCTGCTGGAATCTCTATGACAGATTGAACTCTGAGCCACAATGGTCAAGTCAGTCCTTGTATCCATACCCGTTACTATGTACCACTTCTTCCACTAGAGGTAGACTGCATGTTCCTGCCTCTGACTTCAGAGTTAGCTATGTGACTTGCTCTGGCTAATGAAAAATTAGTGGATGTAACACAAGCAGAAGCCTGAACTATCTTTGTGCGTTTGAACTTGTCATCATGTACCTCCTAGCCTCACTTTCCTGTGGGTCCCAGAAGCATAAGAGATACATAGAACAGAATTAGACCTGATCTTTGTCTTGGAAAGAAGCTCATCTGAGACTAGGTTAGATCAGCTGACAACCAGCCACCACGTGATGCATCAGTGAGAAGATATGATTGCTGCTTTAAGCCATTAGATTGAGGAACAACTTGGTACACTGAGTTGCTATGACAGTAGCTGACTGATAACGCATCCGTGCCTGTTCCCTGTGGTACCCAGATTGAGATGGCACCTATGAGGTCCTGTCCTGCCCCTTCTAACTTCACCTCCTGTTTACATCTTTGCCACTTGCTTCACTCTATCAACTGATGTCAATGATTCCGTTCAAATAGGATCCAACGTACTCCTGTTTCAGGGATCTGCATTTGCTAATCTCTCTGCTTAAAATTATCTTCCCCAGCTCTGCTCACAATGCTTGCACTCAACTTCTTTACATTTTGCCTCAAATGTTGCCTATCCCTGGGGCCTCCCTTGCCCAGTTTTCCAAAGATTTTACATCCCTAGGGCATGTCTGTTCTTTTTATCACCACATATTTTATTCTTCATCCTTTATTACAATCTAGTATATTTGCTGCTTTGATTCCTGACTGTTCTTCCACTAGAATAGAAGTTCCACAAATGCAGGTCTACTTTGCTTATTGTTAGTTATATCATAGCACCTAGGATATAGTATTGTCTGTTGTTCAGTCACTAAGTCATGTCCAACTCTTTGCAACCCCATGAACTGCAGTACACCAGCTTCCTTTATCCTCCACCATCTCCTGAGTTTACACAAATTCATGTTCATTGAGTTGGTGATGCCATCCAACCATCTCATCTTCTGCCACCTTCTTCTCCTTTTTGCCTTCAATCTTTCCCAGCATCAGGGTCTTTTCCAAAGAGTTGGTTTTTCATATCAGATGGTCAAAGTATTGGAGCTTGAGCAACAGTCCTTCCAATGAATATTCAGGGCAGTAAGAGGTCCATAAATATTGGTTATATGAATGAATTTATGTGACTATCTTCTTTTCCATCAGAGCCAGGATCTCCCTGTTTCCCAGTCACCATAGAAAACTTTTCCACACAACTGGGGCCACCCGTCCCCCTTTGCAGGCTCAGTCCTACACTGGCTTGTCATATTCAGTCTGGGGAGAAATAAACTAAAGAGCCTTCCTTCACCTGTAAATTCAGCATTATGTCATTTGGTTTGACTCTTAAGGTTTATATACCATTTCTTATAACTGAGCTCCTTTCCAGCCATCCTGGCTACTGGGTATTTATCATATGCCCAAAACCAAAGTAGCCCTGATAAGCTAGGAGCGAAGCACTGTCTAGTTCTTATCAAACTCCCAGGCCACTAACCTCTCTCCTACCCATCCATGTAATGGACTTCTGCCTTAAAACCAGCACAGAGAAGCAGAGTGGGATTAAGGAGGAAAGGGAAACCAGTCAGAGTCTGTTTTGTTGCCTCTGAACCCAGAAGCAGGATTAGAGTTTATCATGATACCGGAGCCTGCTGTTAGAGCAGCACAGACTTTGAAAGGGGTTCCAATTTTGTGTGTTCACTGTGAGTCAAGCACTTTTACATACATTTTCTTGTCAATATTAATCCTCATGATGACAAAATGAAAGGTAGTTTTATCTCTGTTATATTGATGAGATAAATGGCTCAGAGGGATTAAGAGAAAGCCCAAAGATCACAGAGCTCCTAAGAAGCTGAGCCAATAGTTAAACCTAGAAATTTCTGATTTCAGTCTCTTTTAATGTTTTTTCCCCCTACGGGTTACAATAGTTATAATCAGTTCACATTCAGTAATAATCTTTTCTCTTCCTCTGCCATGCAGCTGTATTATTTGGTTCACTCTCACTTTCCTCCATCAAACGAATACACACTTTCGAAGATGTGAAATGTGTCTTCAGGTATCTTTCCAGCCCCCATTTAGTACACCCAAAAGTGAACATAAAGCTACATGAAGTAGGTTTCATGCAATTATCCATTGTCCTGAAATAAATGGATCTTACAGTATATGGTAAGTATTTTTTTAAGATATAACATGTTATATTTCTTGATCTGTTTTGATCAGAATTCTATTCTGCAGGTCCCAGGAATAAAAACCAATAGCAGTCATGGCATCATTTTCTTGTGTCCTGGGCTGTAGTCACCACAAATGAAAAGTATTAATTTTTTCTGGTCTTGCTTTATTAGTCTGTTATTTTTCTTTAACTTTCCTGAAGATTGAGTTGGTGACTAGCTCTTTGATGAGAAATCAACTCAACTAATTTATTACAAGGTATTAAAGTAAGCTCAGTTTTATACTGAATATGATAGGAGTTTTTACAAATTCTCCAAACTGAGAAATTTCCAACTACAAGGAGCATTAGTAAACATGAATGACTATTCATTGGTGGCTCAACATTAGTTGATTGGGTCATTACTAATAACTGGTGGCTTTAATTATCTTATTTCTTGAGATTTTTTTAATTAAAAAAATATCACATCATATTTAGATTGTTGAATCTTGAGTCTCTATAAACTGGTTCTGGAGTCAAATCAATCACTTTCATTGGTTTGATTTTTGTTCTGTTCTTCCCAACGAACATTCATACTTTGGCATCTTGTGAATATCTTGAAAAACTTCAGCACTTAAAAATGAATGCTTAGTCTTGGATAATTCATTTTGGAGATCAGATTTGCCTGCTAAAAAGAAGCTTTTTGAAGTGTCCTCCATGCCTATCCTGTATAATTTAGTCTGCAGATAACTGTAATATGGGAAAATATCGAAAGTGAATGTTTTAGCAAAATAATACCTTTTCTGAACAAGTCAAATTGCCTGTCCTTGAAGCTCTTTATCTGTATGGTATGTCAAAACACTTCAGTATTCACTGACCTTTCAAAGTTTGTAGTTCTAGCTCTTTTAGGAAGCTTTTACAATTATATAATGCTCTGTACTACATTTTACCTTTTGTACTTATAATTCATTTGACTCATGTCCATTGGACTTATTTTTCCTTTTTTCTAAGTTATATGGTGAGATACTGCAAGATCTTAACTATTTGAGGGAATAAATAAAAATATGTCAGTTATTTGGAAAGAAAAATAAAGAGATATTTCTTTTCTTTTCTTTTCCTGTCAATACTAACTTCTCATTTATCTGGTCCATTGGAAGACCGGAGGTGTTATTGAGAAGGGTGTCATTGGGGCTTTTGAGCAATATTATCCACAAAAAAAGTTTTATTATTTTAAATGAACTCAGGTGAAGGAGATTCTGTTGTATTTAAGATACGCCAAATTAACTGCACACCAATTAATCTGTGATTTGGAGAAATCATTATTAGTTACAACACATTGCGTCTTCGATGAGAAGAATATGCGTGTGACATTTGCTGTCTGTATATCTCACTGAGGACATGCATCATCGTACATTTGGCAGCCTCTGAGAGAAATGATACATTTTAAAGCAATTCCATAATGTGGTACTATAAAATCTGCAGGTGTCTGGAAAGGCTACCTGATTGTTGCAGTTTATTTCTTTGCATATATCGCCCCCTGCCGTCAGTAAATGAAAAATGTGCAAAATCTCCTCAATACAGCTTTGTTTATGAAATAGTTCTGATGCTTAAAAGACTTATTTTGTGCCTTCTAAGTAAAACACAGGCTAAAAGGACTAGAGAGTTAAAAGAGCTGAAAACATTGGAGAGAAACAGAACATCAGAGGTCAAGACAGAGGAAAAAAGAGTAAATCTCTAAAACAAGAGGGTGCCAGTCTTCGCTTCTCTTTTTTGCTAAGCCGGCAGGCCTGCAGCTAAATAGGTGGGACTGATACTTGATCTCTGGACAAACCGGCTAGATGCAGAGTTCCATCGGGGAACCTTGTCATCACACCCACTCACTGAAATGCCAGCCTTTGCTCTCCTGTCCATGCCGAGGTGACAGACAGCTGCAATTAGTAGCTGTGGGTGGAAGACCACGGGATTAAAAAAAATCAATGAGTCAGGAAGAATAGATTGATGCTGACAGTTGCTTTAATGTCAGGGGACCTGCAAAAGTAGAGCAATATGTGAGAAGGCTATCATGTTACTTTGATTTTCTTTAAAAGTATATTTTACAATGATTCTAAAAGAGAAGGGAAAAAAAAGCAAGGAAAAAGATGAGTTGAATATATGGGGAAATTCTGGGGTGACTATATCTTATATAAAGCAAAATCCATCTCTCTTGCCCCCACCTTCCACAATCTGATCCTTGTCTGAGGTATTCTTTCTTCTCTTACTGTTCTCAGCCAAAATCAGGACACGCTAGAGGACCAGAACAGTATAGTTGGAGACCTAACTGAGTGTAACAGAGGGACATCATTTTGTCCCTCCTGGAGGCAAGAAACAGGTGGGAAGCAGATATCAATATACAGAAGTGTAGCAAAGAAAGAAACATAGTGGGGGAAAAAATAGGGCTAGAGCCATACAGAGTAACAGAGAAGGGGCTCCGTATTTAATCCATGAAGGAAAAGCAGGCTTGGAGAAAAGGTGGTGCTTTAAGAGCAAAGCTTTTGGTCTGGCTGCTCTCACAGTGTGTGGCTTTCTGACTGATAGTCATTAGCTCTGCTTTGCAGCACCAAGCAGGCATCGATAGAACAATGAATCCAAATAGAAACTAAATTTTTGTTTGACATTACCTCTGGCAAGAACCAGTCAAATGGAAATCGACAAACGTGTATGTGACCGACATTCCTGAGTCTTTCTCTGCTGTGGTGTGATTTGCTTAACAGTTTCAAAGCAATTCAAGATGTTCATCCTTAAAACATGTATCTCACCGCCACTTACACTTTTGACATAGATTTCTACCAGATTAGTTTATTCAATTGTTTCCTTCAATGTTGTTGTCCCAGAATCTCTATGCAACCTTCCCTGGGCGCTCTGCCTGGAGTGCTCCCTCTTTCATGCACCCAAAGAACCTGGAACTCACCTGTATCACTGCACCTATTACCGCACATTGCAATCATGCACGCATGCACGCTAAGTTGCTTCAGTTGCATCCGACTCTTTGCAACCAAATGGACGGTAGCCTGCCAGGCTCCTTTGTCCATGGGATTCTCTAGGCAAGAATACTGGAGTGGATTGCCGTACCATCTTCCAGAGAATCTTCCCGACCCAGATATGGAACCTACGTCTCCTGCATTGCAGGGGGATTCTTTACTGCTGACCCCCAGGAGAACCTGCATTATAATCATATGTTTCATCAAAAAATAAGTTCTTGAGCATAACACCTGAGTCTTACTCTGCTTTTTATCCTTTTAAATGAGATATAGTAAGTATTAAATATATGTTTTCTTTCCCTAGAGTACTCAACATTCTCAACTGCAAAACTCCTGGGAAACAACATAAGGAAATATTCAGTATCATCTTCTAGAAAACCAACACATTCCCCTGTCTTTTTTTTTTTTTTTGCTTCCTACTACTCCCCCACTGTGCCTTTCCGTTTTAGAGGTCTTTATGTTACCTTTTCATCGTGGCCAGGTAGGAAATGAAATGAATTGAATTGTAACTGTGATGAACTGCTGGTGACAGAAGAAAAGGTCATTTTAAAGTTAAATGCTAATATTATCTTTTCTCATTACTGGGCACTTTAGGCTGACTAAATTTTTCTCTAAGATGTTTGTCATTATTAGTTATTCCAAAACAATGCACAGCTATTCACTCTATGACTGATGAGACAGTAAATCTTTTAATGAAAAGGCTTCAAGCCTGACCATTAAAAAGATCCTTAGTTTGAACTCCATTAGCAGTAATGAATGTGTTCTCAGATGCACGAAAACTTTCAAAACCATGCTCAAATGTCACAAGCCAAACAATTCCACCCGTTGGTCACAGAGACTGAAGTGTACCATATGGACTGCAAGTTTAACCTATGGAGACAAAATAAATATAGCCTTGGACTATTTAGTCTATTGAAGGACTCTGGAGGGGATTTACACTTATAAACATTTTTTTATAATTCATTCTCAATTTATATTAGCATTTATAAAGGATGTTTATTCTTAGCTACTTGTTTTTTAAAAGGAGCAGTTTGTTCTTTTTTGAGGGGGAGTGGTTGACTGAGTCTTCATTGCTGGGTACAGGTTTTTTTTCCTAGTTGTGGTGAGCAAGGGCTACTCTAGCTGTGGTGTGCAAGCTTCTCATTGCTGTGGCTTCTCCTGTTGCAGAGCACCAGCTGTAGAGCGTGAGGCCTTCAGTACATGTGGCCTCTAAGTTTCAGCTCCCTGGCTCTACAGCACAGGCTCAGTGTTTGTGGCACATGGGCTTAGTTGCCCTGCAGGATGTCGGATCTTCCCAAATCAAGGATTGAACCCATGTCTCCTGCATTGGCAGGAAGATTCTTCACCACTGAGCCATCAGGGAAGCCCCTTAGCTGCTATTAATTGTCCAGCCATGTTTACTAACTAAAGATCTATATGTTTTACAAATACTATTACTAAATCTCAAAACTTCTACCAAGAGAAGGATCATCCACTTTTACAGACTGAGCAACTGCATTTCAAGGGCAAGAAGTGATTTGTTCCAGGATGTTTAGGAGGCACAGTTTGTTTTTTTCTGGACAGAGTTAAAATCTTGACTTCAAACCCAGTAATTCCCGCTCTGTATCCACAAGCTTGATTTCTTCCTTGTGGGCTAAGCAATGTCCTTGTGATCTTCTAGAGAAAGAGCTCTGGGATGCTAGTGGATCCTTAGTTACAGAAGCTGAAGGGTCTTGAGACAAGAGGGAGTGTGTGGTGGGAAAGGGTGAGAGATGTGAATCTGCCTGTGTGATGATAGTGGCTGGGAGTAGAGGCCATGATGAGAGAGTCTAAGAAGAAAACCTGAGCACAACCCTGTTCAATCGCTCAGTCATGTCTAACTCTGTGATCCCTTGAACCTGCAGTGTGCCAGGCTTCCCTGGCCTTCACTATGTCCTGGAGCTTGCTCAAACTCATGTCCATTGAGTTGGTGATGCTACCCAACCATCTCATCCTCTGTTGCCTCCTTCTCCTCCTGCCCTCAATCTTTCCCAACATCAGGGTCTTTTCCAATGGGTCAGCTCTTAGCATCAGGTGGCCAAACTACTGGAGCTTCAGCTTCAGCATCAGTCCTTCCAATGAATATTCAGGGTTGATTTTCTTTAGGATTGACTGGTTGGATCTCCTTGACTCTCAAGAGTCTTCTCCAACACCACAGTTCAAAAGCATCAATATTTGGCACTCAGCCTTCTCTATGGTCCGACTCTCACATCCATACACAACTACTGGAAAAACCATAGCCTTGACTGCAGACCTTTGTTGGCCAATCTGTCTCTGTTTTTCAAATGCTGTCTAGGTTTGTCATAGCTTCTCTTCCAAAGGGCAAGCATCTTTTAATTTCATGGCTAACCACCATCTGCAGTGATTTTGGAGCTCAAGAAGGTGCCTGGCAAAGGAATAGCTGAATTTGATGAGACACAGGTGAATTAGACAGAGACTGTTGACCACTGAAAACTAAAGTTACTGTTAATAATACAGACAAGACCACATGAGGAGATTATAGTTTTATTCTTTTATTTCCTACAAAGAAAGTAAAGAAGACTTTATACAAATACCAATGCAGGGCACAATAGTATTTATTTTCATTAGGAGGAACAGACACTTTAAGTAGAAATATAACAATGTCCTTGAGGGTTGACCAGGATGTTTTTGATGTTGACTCAACAGGAAGGAGTCACATGCCTTGTCCAAGTTTCTCTGGACCTCATGGTCCATAGTGGTGGGAAGGGGTAGGTTACAGAAGCATTGTAGCAGGAAAAATGTGATTTTGTATTGTTTGAAGTTGTCCTCCTTTGTAAGGCATGAGGAAATAATGTTCTGTATGTTTCTTAAGTCTTCAGAATTATTGGAGGATTTCTGTTCCACTTCTAGTATAATCTGAATACAAGTGCACCCATATATCTTTAAAATTGTCCAGATATATATTACTCAGTTCTAGACAGTGAGAAATATTTTTTGAGATTAAGCCTCCAAGAAACTCATTAGCCAGCTTTCACCAGCAAAGCTGTGGTGGCTGTAGGGGGCTCCTGACACTTCCTGTAATTCGCATCAATTCCACTCTTCCATCCCTTCATCCTCCCACTGAATCACTACCATCTTCTCCTCTGCAGCAGGCCTTTGTCCAGAAAAGGAGGCATATTTTGCACAAACATCCTCAAACTTCTTTTTTATTTTCTCTCTCTGAAGTCTGAGTAAGTAACGAGGGGAACCGTAACCATGGATACAATGACAAGCAAAGACAGATAACTGATTTGGTGAAGTGGAAATGACAGGAACTCAGGGATGTGATGAACATGCACTCAGAGAGGCTATGATCATCAGATGGGAGACCTGGGTCTCACCAGAAATGAGCTCTGGGCTTTAGAAAAGCAGGTTTCAAAAGGTTCAGAGAAAGGGCGTCTGAATACAGGCGGCGGATTTAACTGTGCATATGATCTGTTCCCTCCACGAACCCCACACAAGCTACAGTAAATGCGTTTTTTTGAACTAGACATGAACCCAAATGAACGGAGGAAATAGAGAGGAGGCCACAGCTGTAAACTTCTAGAAGCTGAAAAGAAGATGAAGAAGTTTAAACTGACCTGGCAGGAAAAACAAAACAAAGCAAAATCAAACTAAAGAGCTAAACCCGAAATCAGCAGTGGGAAAAGCAGAGAGATACCCAATCTGCACGCAAAATGTTCAGGTGGCTTAGAAACTGGGAATCACAGGACACCTGGGAGGAGAGTTGGACTACTGAGGATTGAGAGAAAGCTATTTAAGAAACAAGTGGACATACAGATGGCTAACAAACATGTGGAAAGATGCTCAGCATCACACGGTATTAGAGAAATGCAAATCAAAACAATGACGTGGCTCACACTGGTCAGAATGGCTGCCATCAAAACGTCTACAAGCAATAAATGCTGGAGAGGGTGTGGAGAAAAGGGAAGCCTCTTACACTGTTGGTGGGAACACAAACTGGTACAGCCACTATGGAGAACAGTGTGGAGATTCCTTAAAAACCTGGAAATAGAACTGCCTGATGACCCAGCAATCTCACTGCTGGGCATACACACTGAGGAAACCAAAACTGAAAGAGACACGTGTACCCCAATGTTCATCGCAGCACTGTTTATAATAGCCAGGACATGGAAACAACCTAGATGTCCATCAGCAGATGAATGGATAAGAAAGCAGTGGTACATATACACAATGGAGTATTATTACTCAGCCATTAAAAAGAATACATTTGAATCAGTTCTAATGAGGTGGATGAAACTGGAGCCAATTATACAGAGTGAAGTAAGCCAGAAAGAAAAACAGCAATACAGTATTCTAAAGTATATATATGGAATTTAGAAAGATGGTAACAATAACCCTATATGCGAGACAGCAAAAGAGACACAAATGTACAGAACAATCTTTTGGACTCTGTGGGAGAGGGAGAGGGTGGGATGATTTGGGAGAATGGCATTGAAACATGTATAATATCATATATGAAACGAATTGCCAGCCCAGGTTTAATGCATGATACTGGATGCTTGGGGCTGGTGCACTGGGACAACCCAGAGGGATGGTATGAGGAGGGAGGAGGGAGGGGGGTTCAGGACTGGGAACGTGTATACCTGTGGCGGATTCATGTTGATGTATGGCAAGACCCTGTAATCCTTGAGACAAGAACATTGATTACTCAAGAAGACTTTGTAAAGACTAGAAGAGTTATGCTAATATAATCACACATTATTCCAGTGAGGAGTGAAAAAGAAGACACGAATCAATGCAAATGAAAAGGAGCCTTATGATGAACTCAGAATTCTTAATGATCTGTACAAATGTTGAAAAGAGGGCTATAAGGTCAGGTATGATTATAAGAAAAAGCCACAATGTCAAGAGAACAAAAGTGTAAAATCAGCTCTGAGGTATTTGGAAACTTGTTTAACAGCAATCTTTTTTAAGCAATTTATGACTAAGAAAATAAATAGAAAATGAGTAGGATGTCTTTGTAGAGAAGATAATAAGTGTTAACATACGCTGGGGAGAGAGCAAATTCTTCAGCTCCTCTTTGACTACAGGATAGCTTCTGTATCAAGGATAGCTTCTGTATCAAGGAAAAGGTCAGCACATCATTTTGGGGATGTCTGGTGTGTCTTGCAGAAGCTAAGGAGATGTGAGTGAGTGATTCTGTAATAACGTGTCTTACAACCTGGGGACTAAGTAGAGATGCTTCCAACTAAACTCTAAAATGAACACAGGGACTAAGATATATGCCAGAGAAAATAGGTAGCCTGTTACTTGAATCATCCCCCTCGTCACCATTGATATTTTGGCAAAAACCCAAAGTTCTGGAGATTCAGTTAGCAAACAAGAAAACGATGGAATAATGAAAGAGGAAATAAATGCAGTTCAGTTTCTGTCTGATAAACATGCAGAAGATATGGTAGTCTAGGATAACAGTAAAGACAAATATTAAAAACAACAACTCTTTTGATTCCAGAATCCCAATGCTTAATTAATGAAGCTCAAATATACTCCAACTTGATTACAGAACTTTAACAACATTTCATTTGCATTTCTTTCCTTTCTCTATACGAATCCTCATTTAGAGAGAATTTCAGCAGGGTCATTACTGTTGTTAAAACATCCTCTCGTGTTGATAATATTCTGCTTTTCTCTGAATATATGAAACAAATAACTTCCTATATTATGAACTCAGTAAGAAATCATGACCCTAAAATCCACCCACAGAATAGAGCAAACTATTCTTTGTCTTTACCATTTAAGTCAATTGCATACTAATTCCAAAATGTATTTTGGTGGGACTGCGGACAAGGCAGATTTCTGTCTCTTGTAGTTCCATAAATCCACTTCACAGTTAGGAAATATCACTGCCAACAAAGATAAGATGCATTCCTGTTTCTTCAAAATCTATCTCTGTGTGTACCACTCTTGCCACTGAACCATTTATAAACTTTGTTAATTTGTCTACAAATTATTTATGCAATAACTTGAAGCTTTCCCAGACACATTTTTTCTTACCATAATTCCAAGCTCTAGAGGAGTAATTTATATCTCAAGCTACGTTTTTTCCCTTGGTTCTTCTGAAAGGGAGCTGGGGATGTATGGAGAACAGGCTCACAGGCAGAGAGCTGAAGAATGTTCTAGATGCTGCAGCTGCTATCAAGCTTTGTTATTTCTATATTATGGTATCCACCTGTCTTAGTCCATCCATGCTGATGGGCCAGAAAGTCCATTCAGATTTCTCCATAAGATGGTAGGTAAAAACCTGAACAAACTTTTTGACCAGGCCAATATCATCAACTGGGAAGTGAAAAAACAACAGTTTTCTGGGATGAGGTTTTTAACATATTAATTTGGGACAGATGAAACATTCAACCTATTGCATTGTTATGACTACAAAAGATTTTATGAGGAGAGGGGATTAGGTAAATATCCCTGCTAAAGTCCTTTAAAATGTACCTGTTAACTGCTACCTGAAGAATAGAATACTACTATATTCCCATAACATGGGAATAAAAGAAAATTATTAGCTTTGCCTTCAAGGAGCTCACAACCTACTTAAAAACTCTTACAATTATTAGAGAATGATTATTATAGACACAATAAGTACAAGGTACAGGAAATAAAAGGGAAAAGAATCTTCAGTGGAATTGTTATGCTTGAGGAGAACCAGTTACCAAAGTTTGACCAAACTAAACTTAATTCCTTGTGGGTCACCCTGAACTAATTCCAATCTTTTAGGATGGTAAGAATAGTTTCTGCAAAGAAAACAATTTTATCCATCTTAGCAACACAATTACATTATAATTTTTTTTAAGAAATATTCAGTTCATTAAGAAGGAGACAAAGACAAATATCCCTGTCTTAAAATTGTTAGTGGAGAATCACATGGTGTGAAATTGAAAACATGCATTGACTGAAAATTACGAATATGCTGATTACTAATAGAAAACATTATTCGCCCTTAAAATAGCCATTTTGGCTCACTTAATAGGGCATTAGGAAATAATGCCACTATCATTTAAAATATTGTATTATAGACTGTGTGGCTACGTTATAAAAGCTGTACATGCTCATTATGTGGAGACTAGGCAGTGCCTTATGAGAAATTCAGTGGAACAGATAGAAAAATCAACATACGTTGCATTTTAGAGAAGAAGCGGAGGTAGAGAGAAAGGCAAGATCTTCAAGTTAGGAAAACTGATCAATATCGTATTAGCTCTGTATCTTTCATCAAGGTATTCACCATTCTACACCTCAGATTTCTTACCTATAAAGTAAGACAACCAATTCTTAACCACAGGTGACTTTTGCCAAAAACGAAGAAGCAAAGAGAGCACTTAGCACCGTGTCCAGAACTGAGCCCTGGATCAGCTCCTCTCACTCATTTAATGTGAGTGATCTTTTTCTCCTGGAATTTAACAAAGCAGATGGATGTATTTCTGCATAGAGCTCAATAATTTTTATCAACTTCTCATTATTTGTGTATACGATGGCATGTTTAGAAATGGATAAAAAACAAATGCATTGAATTTTTTCAATTAACAAAGTACTTCTCCTAGAGAAAAAAAGTCACTTTGGATGCAGTAAAGTCATACATAACATATAGAGATTTACTTTGATTATTCCATCTTTAGTATTGATCTCAATGCATACACATTACTTTCTAACTCATGTGTTTTTATTCTATAAATAATGATTTCTTTATTCATTTTTGAACTGGTGGTGTTTATTAAAGCTATCAGCCTGTAGAGAAAGATCTACATATATTTATTCTCAAAAGTGTTATAACAATGGTTGATGTATTAAAATGCTTACTATGTATCAGACTCTGTTAGGCAGAATAATGGCTACTCCAAAGATGCCCATGTCCTAATCCTTGGCATTTTGAATATATCAGGCTACGTAGCAATAAAGAATTAAAGTTGAAGATGGCATTAAGGTTGTTAATCAGCTATCTTTTAGAATTCAAAGATAATCCTGGATTAACTGGTTAGGCCCAATGCAGTCACATGGGTCTTATAAATCTGAAAGAGGAAGGCAGAAGAGACAGTGGTATAATATGAGACAGATGAGACCAGCCACAGCCAGCTTTGAAGATGGAAGGGGCCAGGAGCCAAGAGATGCTGGTAGCCTCTAGAAGCTAAAATATGGCAGGAAGCAGGTTCTTCCCAGAGCTTCAGAAAGGAATATTCAGCCCTGTGGTCACTTGATTTTAGCTTTGTTGCTGTTGTTCAGTTGCTAAGTTGTGTCTAACTCTTTGCAAACCCATGGACTGCAGCATGCCAGGCTTCCCTGTTCTTCACTATCTGTCAGAGTTTGCTAAGATTCATGTCCATTGAGTCAGTGAGGCCATCCAACCATCTCATCCTCTGCCGTCCCCTTCTCCTCCTGCCCTCAGTCTTTCCCAGGATCAGGGTCTTTTCCGATGAAAAAGATGGTTCTTTGCATCAGGTGGCCAAAGTACTAAAGCTTCAGCTTCAGTGACAGTCCTTCCAATGAATATCCATGGTTGATTTACTTCAGGATTGACTAGTTTGATCTTACAATCCAAAGGAAAGACATATTTCCAACTTCTGAACTACAGAACTCTGAGATAATAAATGTGTTTATATTGCTTAAAGTCACTAACTCTGTGGTTATTTGTTACAGCAGTAGAAGGAATCTAATATATAAGCACTCATCTAAATATTTTATAGGTGTTATATCATTTGGTTTTCTTGTTTATTTAATTTTTAATTTATATTGGAGTAGAAATGGTTAACAGTGTTGCACTAGTTTCAGATGTATAGCAAAGTGATTCAGTTATACATACACATGTATGTATATTCATTTAGTTTTTAAAACAATCTTAAAACTTATATATTATTATCATTCTCTTTTTGTAAGGGTTAGAAAAAAGGTGGACACATGGAAAAGTCAAGGAACTTGTCAAAGATCACGAAGACATGATCCTAAGTGATCTGAACTTGATATTCTGGCTCCAGAGCCTCCATTCTTAAACACCATAAAACATTACCTCATTTGAATTAAATACATTTTCCAGTGGCCCATGAGCCCCTGACTCATAGCGCTAGATACTAATGATCTAGAAAAATGTCATCTGCCAATCATCCCTAAGGAATAATTTTTCTCTTACCTTAAGTCTTCTTTTTAACAGTGTAAACACATCATAGGCATGTTAGGATGGGTTCATGTAAAAACAATTTTAGAGTAAATGAATGTCACAGTAAAATTGCAATCTAGTAGCAATATGGGTGAAGATCCCAGATTTAGGGGAAAAAGGGAGAGAGAGACACACACACACATACACACACTACTCATTTTTCCAAGAGTAACTGATATGTAAACAAAACTAAACAATGGCCTCACCAAGCAAATGGGCCAAGGAAAATCTGTCGTGTGAAAGTCTGCCGAGTTCAGGTTGAGAAGCAACTGTTGTGACGTTTGGCCAGGAAGCTTCCCTGAATCCAACTTTGCCATTCTTCCAGTGCTTGCCCTGCCTCATCCATAGGATCTGCACCTGTCATCTGACACCTGAATATTTTTATTTCACCACTGTGTGAGCAAACTACATAAAAATAGGTAAACGGAAATCCTGAATATTTTTTTTTTTTTTTTCTGAGCCAGGGACTGAATCCATATCTCCTACATTGCAGGCAGATTCTTTGCCACTGAGCCACCAAGGAAGCCCCTGACAGGAAATCCTGAATATTTAAAAGAACCTTTTCAACAGCCAGGGCTTCCCTTGTGGCTCAGCTGGTAAAGAATCCGCCTGCAATGCAGGAGACCTGGGTTCAACCCCTGGGTTGGGAAGATCCCCTGGAGAAGGAAAAGGCTACCCACTCCAGTATTCTGGCCTGGCGAATTCCAGGGATGATACTGTCCATGGGGTCGCAAAGAGTCAAACACAACTGAGCGACCTTCACTTCACTTTTAAACAGCCAAACATTTTCCTTGCAGGTATGATACTCAAAACAAAAATAAAATTAAAAGGGAGAAAAGAGATGTAAAACAAGAGGCATGTATTCTGGGCTACTCTCTCTCACCTTCAGTTCAGTTCAACTGCTCAGTCAAGTCCAAATCTTTGCGACCCCACAGATTGCAGTATGCCAGGCTTCCCTGTCCATCACCAACTACCGGAGCTTACTCAAACTCAAATCCATCGAGTCAGTGATGCCATTCAACCATCTCATTCTCTTTGTCCCTTTCTCCTCCTGCCTTCAATCTTTCCCAGCATCAGGGTCTTTTCAAATGAGTCAGTTCTTCCCATGAGGGTGCCAAACTATTGGGAGTTTCAGCCTCAGCATCAGTCCTTCCAGTGAATATTCAGGACTAATTTCCTTTAGGATGGACTGGTTGGATCTCCTTGCAGTCCAAGGGACTCTCAAGAGTCTTCTCCAACACCACAGTTCAAAAGCATGAATTCTTTGGCACTCAGCTTTCTTTACAATCCAACTTTCACATCCATAATGACTACTAGGAAAACCATAGCTTTGACTAGACGGACCTTTATTAACAAAGTAACATTTCTGCTTTTTAATATGTTGTCTAGTTTGGTCATAGCTTTTCTTCCAAGGAGCAAGTGTCTTTTAATTTCATGGCTGTAATCACCATCTGCAGTGATTTTTGAGCCCCAAGAAATAAAGTCTGTCACTGTTCCATTGTTTCCCCGTCTATTTGCCATGAAGTGATGGGACCAGAGGTACGGTGGAGCCTGGTGGGCTGCCGTCTATGGGGTCTCACAGAGTCGGACACGACTGAAGCGACTTAGCAGCAGCAGCAGCAGATGGGACCAGATGCCGTGATCTTAATTTTCTGAATGTTGAGTTTTAAGCCAGCTTTTTCACTCTTCTCTTAAAATTTCATCAAGAGTCTCTTTAGTTCTTCACTTTCTGCCATAAGGGTGGTGTCATCTGCATATCTGAGGTTATTGATATTTCTCCCGGCAATCTTGATTCCAGCTCATGCTCCATCCAGCCCTGCATTTCTCACGATGTACTCTACATATAAGTTAAATAAGCAGGGTGACAATACATAGCCTTAATGTACTCTTTTCCCAATTTGGAACCAGTCTGTTGTTCGATATCCCGTTTGATATCCAGTTCTAACTGTTGCTTCCTGACCTGCATACAGATTTCTCAGGAGGCAGGTCAGGTGGTCTGGTGTTCTCATCTCTTGAAGAATTTTCCACAGTTTGTTGTGATTCACACAGTCAAAGGCTTTGGTGTAGTCAATTAAGCAGAAGTAGATGTTACTTAAATAAGCAATAAAGTAGAAGTAGATATTCCTCACCTTAGTAATCTTTTATCTCACTCCTCTGGGCCTTCGATGTCATTGCCCATCTTTGTCAACAATGATCCTTCTTTCTTACTGCAAAATGTTTTAGAATCATTTTAAATAAAAATCAAAAAAGATAAATTTGTTGTTGTTGCTTAGTCACTACATTATGTCTGACTCTTTTTGCAACCCCACTGTAGGCTCCCCTGTCCATGGGATTTCCCAGGCAAGAATACTGAAGAGGGATGCCATTTCCTTCTCCAGAGGATCTTCTCGACCCAGGGATGGAACCTGTGACTCCTGCCACATCTCCTGCATTGCAGGAGGATTCTTTACAACTGAGCCACCAGGAAAGCCTGTTAAAAAAAACAAATAAATAAAATTTAAAAATATTATTTTTATTTCTCTGTATATACACTTTACTGGAAGAATGAAACTCTGTGTTGTATTTGTCAATTTTGCTGAAATGAAATAAAGACATAGGAAATGGCTAGTGGCATCAAAAATTAAATTTTTCAGTTACACAACAGGCATTTATACTCCCAAGTGATGGCAGAAAGAGCTTGTTAATAGTGAGTTCACTCAATGATCTATGGACATAGCATGCTCACTGGGGGAAAACACAGTTTGCAGGTGAATCAGACAGAATGCCACTACCCCTCACCAGAGAGAGACAGAGTGTCTCTCTGCCTATAAAAGTATTTTATTAAAATAATTTGTCTGCATTACAAGTCAGTGACAGGGTGTTAACCAAGTCAGTTGTCAAACATTATGCTTTTTAGATAGGATGCTTCTAAATGTCAGTCTCATAATAAGCAAAAATTGCACATAATATTCAGGCTTTCCAGGTGGTGCTAGTGGTAAAGAATCTGACTGTCAATGTAGGAGACTTAAGAGATGTTGGTTCAATGCCCGGGTCAGGAAGATCCCCTGGAGGAGGGCATGGCAACCCACTCTGATATTCTTGCCTGGAGAATCCCATGGACAGAGGAGCCTGGTGGACTACCGTCCATAGGATTGCAAAGAGTCGGACATGTCTTAGGTGAGAGCACACACACACCTAATATTCACTGCAAATCCCACACTAAATCATTAAGTAATAAAATGTTACGTGATTATAATGTTCTCCAGACTACCCATTCTTTTTGGCAGGTCTTTTCCAAATCTACACTTGCCCACTCATACGCACACAGACACACACATGTGTATAGACACATCTCACAGAGATGTCAATTTTAAATGCTTTTTCAACTCACCTATGGAAAACTGCTCTGGGGAAAAAAGAAACATCATAAATCCTAACTCAGATTAAGTCATTTATAACATGAAATATTTGTTATTTCTAGTGGCATTTATATTTTTCCCTTAAAAACAAACAAACAAACAAAAGCAAGCTGGCATCCCAAAGCATATCTACCTAAACTGCACACATAATATGGGCTCCTTTGTCAGGCCCAGGATTCCAAAGTAAATCCTGAGCAGGACTGAAAATCTGCAGCCATGTTTAAAATATACCACATATTGACTTGGTCAACAGTGCTTTATAAAGATACTTCAAAATCAACAGAAATCACCCACAAGACAGGTACAAGGGGACACTGTGTTGACAATAAATATAATAACGGTCACTTCCAGGCAGAGATTTCTTGATTAGACCATATAACATGCACAGATTATATTGATAATATGGGAGTATTTTACATGCATTAATATAAAAGCATAATTTTCCCTAACACAGAGAACATGGTTCTTTACTTACTGAAAAAAGTTGGAAGAAATATCAACACTAAATACTTTAGCAAAGTGTATTCTTTTCTGACATTTTGAGACCGAGATAAATGCATATGGATTTCAAATTAAATCTTATTTTATTTCAATTTTATTTTATTTATTTATTTAATATCATTTTTATTTAAATCAGCAATTTTCATTTTTAACTATGTCACAAAGGGGGTTTGTATTAATTGCATATAGCATGATTGGAAAAAAAAATACAGAATCAGTTTATTTTTTAAGCATGTCTTTTAAAGAATTAACTAAATCCTTTTTTGACTATAACTCAATTTCTTTAAGCTTAATTTATTCCAGGCTCAGGTTTTATGAACATTTACCAATTTATACTTATCTCTGTAAGAATAGAAATTGATTTTCTACTAGGTATTGTTCACTCTCGGGAATAGACACATTCTAGAAAGACAGTTGCTGGAAATAATTTTTTGTAACACTTGCATTTTATTTTCCCCTTGACATTCATTTGTAACTTGAAGACTGTAAAGCAAAATATTTCCACAAGAAAAAGTCAAATCAAACAGTCTTTGCAAAAATAAATAAATTTAAAAAAATGTGTTTCTTCCCCCCCCACCACCAAAAAAGAATAATTTCTATGAATAATTTCAGATTAGAATTCTGGGCTTATTCATTTTAGCATTTAGTTTCCTTAAAGGTAGCACAACTGAAAACTGAAATACAGAAAAGGCAGAAAAAGACTTACTAGGTTGCTGAGTTCTTCTGTATGCTAAGTGTCATTATCAAAATGGGTATAATTTATTTTCAAATTGAAATCCTTGGATTAATTATATCATAATCAGCTGAGATGCATGTTCCAAGGTTGAGTCTAAGTCTACTGAAAAAGAATCAAAAGCTCTCAGGGATAAGGCTGGGAAGTCTGTATTTTTAACAATCAGATGTGGTATTTGTTAAATATTCTACAGTGTGAGAGGCCCTCATCTATTTTATAGGAGGTACTCCCTTTCTAGGTAAAAAAGAAAACTCATAAACTAAAAGAGCAAAAAGATATTACTTCTATAATTTAAATTAATTTTTAATTTCTTAACTGACTATTTACATATGAAGAATTTCTATCCATGAATTTTAACTGCAAAACTTGGATCTGTTGAGGAGCATACACAAACACAACTGGCCAAGATATTGGCCCTTTACTCCATAGTCTTCTTAAACCTTAAGGCTAACTTGTTAATTGGAGGGCAGAACAAAGCTGTAAGGCTTATATCTATCTAACTATGCATTGGCCAAAAAGTTTGTTTGGGTTTTTCCGTAGTTGTTACGGAATATATTCCCCTATGTCTATAGGCTGAAATGCCAATGCTTACCACAAAAAAAGTGATTCTGAAAAAAAGGCTTAATTAAAACACTTTGATAAGCCATCAAAGACCGTTACTGCCTTTTACTAACATTCAGTAGAAAATACATTGCTGAATATACTAGGAACTTATAGCTCAAAAGCCAATTGATGTCACAGACAGTGCTAAAGTAGTTCATGAATTTGAAATGACAACAGATGCTTTGAAAAAGGAAAGCCGGCTGGATTTTGATTGAACATGCTAATTTTCAAAAGAATCATTCCCTAGCTTGATTTTATACAGTGCAACCTGTTAAGGCTATTTGGAAATCACAGAGGCTGGTGATAAAATGATATTGAGCTCAATTATCCATTATCAGAGGAAAAGACACCAGCATCCCTCTTGCCCTTTTGCAGGTTTATTTGAACACACAATGCAAGAGGGGAGCAGTGAGATGACTTAGAGGACAAGTGACTGTGTACTCAGGGAGCTATCGGAGCGAATAAGGGACTGAATTTGGGGATGCATTCCTGCTAATTTGGTTCTGCATTGAGATTAAAGCTTTAATTCCTCCCACTTGAGAAAAAGAGAGTTAAACAAACAGCCTCTATCCTTTAGGCAAGATTAAATTGAATCCTTTATCATGGGGATCCATAGAGGATGAGATTAAGCATTCTCATCAGTCAGTTAACTTTAGAAAATATTTAAGTGCAGGATCTCATGGTAGAGCAATGCTCCTTTACAGCCAAATTTCCTTTAGCTGCAGAAAACTGAATGCCTAAATTCAAGACTTTGGGGACTGTGTGGGGACTGATTGACAAATTAATGGCAGTCCTTGATCTGCTAAAGCATTTTAGAAACTCTCCTGGTTAAATCACCAGTAAGAAGACGGCCCTGTTGTACCAACAACAGCGATGGGTGTTGGCCCCTAAATATTTTTATCGTGTTGTCTCTTAGCTCTTCTATTTAATCGAATTCTTTAAGGCTTTTTAGGTATGCAATTATTGCTTAAGCTTTAGCATTTTGGGGAGCTGGAATAAGAGTAAAGTGAATGAGGCATTTATCTCAGGAAAAAAATTAAGGGTGTGATAAAAAAATAAAAAACAATAATCAAGATAGATAATACCTAACACAATATTTCAAAAAATCAAAAATAATGCAAAAAAATCCAAGAGGAACCAAATATCAAAACTTTGAATACACTGCATTGTTGTTGCTTGTTTTCTGACCCAGCATCACAATGTAACAAGAGCATTTTTTTTTCCTGGGCCCAGAACCCCTCCATCTTCCATGTCCCTTCAGACTCTCCCAGGGAGGATTTATGAGGCTTGACGATGACATGCAAACAAACTGGGCAACTATTGGGTTTATATATATAGTTTTAGTTTTGTTGGAAATGTTTATTAATTTTTACCACTTGGTTCAAAATATGAGAGGATATTTGGATAAGTGCATACAGGGGAGCCCTTTTTTTACCCCCATTTGGCTCAGGCATGACATTGTTAGTATCTCAAACTACTTAATATATGGCTAATATAAGCTATCTCATTGGGCTTCCCAGGTGGAGCTAGTGGAAAGGAATCTGCCTGCCAACGCAGGATGTACAAGAGGCATGGATTCAATCCTGGGGTCAGGTCAGGAAGATCCCCTCAGGTAGGAAATGGCAACCCACTTCAGTATTCTTGCCTGGAAAGTCCTATGGACAGAGGAGTCTGGTGGGCAACAGTCCATGGGGTCGTGAAGAGCTGGACACAACTGAGCACACACAGGTAAGCCACCTCATTAGCTACATATGAATGAGAGAATAAAGATACTTCCATTTTAAAATAACTCCTACTGTTTATATGTTTAAGAAGCTATCCTCCTGTAGTTAAATTTATTCTCCTTTTCCCAGTATTGAATTTGTATTATGTTCTTTGAAATATGATTAACCACCCATATCACAAAGCAAAACTGTGGGTTTTGTGTTTTGAATTTAGGAATATTATATCCTGACTGACAAGCAGACAGACAAGTTAGAAATAACTAAAGAATTTTATCCCTAGTCTGGGCCAAAAAAATCCAGCTTAGAAAGTTACCTATAGAGAAGCTTAAGAGAGATTTACTGGAAACATTTTCTGGCTTTTAGAGTTCTTTTTAATGGTAACCCAAATGCCATTTTAAAGTAAAGTGTACAGATTTCTAACAGCAATAGTAGACGTGCCTCATGTAATTGGCTACTTAGATAGCTGAGGTCACATGTATCAATCAAGACAGCAGATATTTTGGAAATATATCAGTGAGAAAAGTAAGATAGAATCATGAAATGCTTTTCATGTTTTCATTCTAATAAACAGTAGAAATCTCATCTCAGAATTGTCATATACTTGCCATTTTTCTGTTAACTGTAAAGCTTTAACTTCTTTTCCATAAAATGTCACCAAATTCAAAAAACGTAGTATTGAGTGTTCCTTGTCCCCATTTTCAGTCCGATAAGTTTTATAATAAAATAGTTAGAACATTCCATACAGTGTGAATATCTGAGAATGCCTGCTTCTTCAGGGGTACAGTCTGAAAGGCACTTATACCAAGCCCTTATAGATGACAGAAATTACGAAGACAAGAAAATCCACTTAAGGATGTATTTCTAAGAATTTCTTCTTTTTCCTCTATCTATTTCTCTTCCTTCCCCTTTTCCTCCTTCTTCTGTTTTTGATTTGTTATTTGTTTTTCATTGAATTGACTTGGAAAAAAAAAATTATGTCAAGGTAACAAGAAGGTAAGTACCTTACTTTGAATGTAGAAAAAACATGAGCTGTTAGCAAACAGAAGAGAGGAAACCAAAATCTACTTTTCCATTTTTGCAGTCAAGTCAGATAGTTGTAGTTCCCTTATCATCTGAGTATCTCATTCATTTTCTCTCTGTCTCTCTCTCTCTTTTTCACAAACACATACACAGACATAAAATGCACAAAGAGTCCTATCTGACCTTTTGCAACCCAATGGGCTGTACCCTGCCAGGCTCCTCTGTCCATGGAGTTTTCCAAGAATACTGGAGGGAGTTACCATTTCCTACTCCAGTAAATGGAAGCAATTAGTTCATTAATTGAACAATCTGAACAGAGACTTCTAAATTAAACCCCATGGTTCATTTCCAGGAATAAATACTTTTAAAGACATAATCTGGAAAGTGAGAACAAAGGAGTTTCTAACATTTAAAGGAACTTTCTTGACAAGCTCTTTGGGTACTTCCCATTGGATTATATCATGTATACAACTAAGTGCATGCATCTCTTCAAGCAGAATTTAGTTTTTTCCCCTTTTCAAGAAGTTTTGTAGGCAATAAACAGATTGAACTAGTTCAGCATGAATCAGGTGAAAAAAAATATTTTTAAACTTAGTTTCTGACATTGCATGCCATGTTCTTGAAGTCTATGATTTTCTTTTCTAAGTTGTAGGTGTTGGTTCATAGAAAATATAAAATTTATGCATAGTTTTGGAAGACTTTATGAGTCCATGCATTTTTTTTTCTTTCTCAGCAAACATGAAAGACAGATAAATTTCAGAATGACCTGGAGCAGACAGAGAGAAAAAGTAAGATAAAATAGACTATATATATATTAAAAAAAAAAAAACAACTAACAGTACAGATTTTTAGCTCATAACTTTTTTCTAACTAATACAATTTGTTATTGAAAATGAACGGTGTGAACTTATATTAACCCCACGTGCAGAGAATGGGAAACTAGAGAGAATTTGCAAATATGCTTCCTCAAAGAGGATTTTCTTCTTTTTATGGCAATGTTATCTGAACAACTAACTGCTAGCTATCAAGATTCAAACTTATTTTATGAACATCTCCCTCACCTATCCCAATTAATATATTCAAGAAATAATAAAAGAAATGCTTAAATTCCTATCTTTCCTCTTATGAAGGGGAAAGTCAGGCTTTCTCTATTTTGTCAAAGAAGTGTAATTCATATGCTATTAGAGGAAACTACACCCCTTATCATATGAGTATCTCATTCATTTTCTCTCTGTCTCTCTCTTTTTCTTTTTTTTTCACAAACACACACACATGTAAAATGCACAGTTCTGAGTAGGATTAATTCATTACTTTGATTTCCACATGCATTCATTTTTCTTTCCTCATCAACAACTGGCCAGCACCTACAACCCAGCAAGGATGTAGACAGTGGGATTACAGTACTGAATATAACACTGCTGTTAGACTTTAAGAAGTCCTAATCTCCTTCTGAGCAGGGATACAGTGTCTCTGCATGTATGCGTGCCTGTCACCACTCTGCACAGGGTGGTTTCTTGTTCAGAGACTCTTCAAGAACTATCAGTGAATTAAATTTGTTTCATTGATTTCATTTCCATTTAGAAGGGTATTCAGGGTAGAGGTTAGTGATTCTAAGGCAAAATACATTTGGAGACATTCTTATCCTTAGAAAAAATTCTCAAAATCAAATTTCCATTTTACATTGTTTTCTTATTAATTTAATAAGCCTGTATTGAACTCCTACTTTGAGTGAAGGACTTAAGCTTCATGCTGCTGCTGCTGCTGCTAAGTCGCTTCAGTCGTGTCCGGCTCTGTGTGACCCCATAGACGGCAGCCCACCAGGCTCCCCCATCCCTGGGATTCTCCAGGCAAGAACACTGGAGTGGGTGGCCATTTCCTTCTCCAGTGCATGAGAGGGAAAAGTGAACGTGAAGTCGCTCAGTCATGTCCGACTCCTAGCGACCCCATGGACTGCTTCTTAGACTATGATAAAAGAGACACATGAATCCACGCACGCCACAGACAGAATCCCTGCTGTCCTGGAGGAGATCATGTGCTTGATGGCTTAATTTTCTTTCCTGACTATAAACTAAGAATAGCATGGTATGAAGTGGTAGTGAGTACTCCTGTCAAAGGGCCAAAGAACAATGATGTAAGATGTTTAAGTATTTTAAGCAATCGCCATATATGAGAAAATTAACTCCATGCTTGATAGATCACTTCGTGAAAACTAACATAAATAAATAAAACCAATATTTAAAATTGGGAATAAAATAGTATTGTGTTTCTATATTACCTACACACAACTACTTCACTATAATCTCCCTTGCTTGTAGTACGGTTGTATTTAAGTTTTTAGCTATTAATTTGGATTTACTTTCCCACTAACAAGTTAGGAGATCAAACCAGTCAATCCTAAAGTAAATCAACCCTGAGTTTTTATTGGAAGCACTGATGCTGAAGCTGAAACTCCAATATTTTGGCCACCTGATGCAAAGAGCCTGCTCACTGGAAGAGACCCTGATGCTGGGAAAGATTAAGGGCAGGGGGAGAAGGGGGCAGCAGAGGATGAGATAGCTGGATGGCACCACCAGTGTGATGGCATCAATAGACATGAGTTTGAGCAAACTCTGGGAGATAGTGAAGGACAGGGAAGTGTGGCATGCTGCAGTCCACGGGGTTGCAAAAAGTTAGATACAACTTAGTGACTAAGCAACGAGAACACATGTTGATCACAATGTCTCATTTCATTTCTTTTCATAGACAAAATTTGATGCCACGCAACAAAACTACTCAAGCGCATTACTTTTCCTCCCTCAAAATCTAGGAATGGCAGGAGGCAGAGGGAAGTTATCCCTTAAAAATTATATAAATCATTGCACAGCCACAGAAAGAAACTGTATTCAGCTGAGCTGCTGATGGTCAGCAGATTGATCTCAGGGGCACGAGGAAACAGATGATATCACGGCTCTTACCACTGACAGAGAATTCTCTGGGGCTTTGGGCTCATGCTGAGTGATTGCAAGTGAGTCCATTTCCATCAACGAGTGCTTTTCTCTTGTTTGTATGAGAGCTGAGCCTTTCACATCATGTTTACTTTTCACAAGCTTCTGGTTACTTTAGTCCCTTTGGAAATGTCTTACTTTGATTTCAAATCTAGCTGTATGTGTTATACAAGTCACTGTATATATCCAAAATTCATGGGAATTTCTAAGAATATTTTCAGAACTATAAAATCCCAATTATAAAAATATGGCAATTAAGCAAAATTAATAGAAAGGCAATAAACTTGAAAACTATGTATAACACATGTTACAAAGAGTTGAAATATTTGATCTATAAATTGCTGTTATCTTTATAAGAAAAATACTAATGCTCGTGAGAAAGAAATTAATGAGCAAAGGATGTGAACAGACAATTTCTAGAAGAGGAAACACAGGTTGGTAACTGATTTAAAAAAATGCTCATTGTCAGTAGTAGTCAATAAATGCAATTTTTAAAAAGCAGCAAAATATATTACACCGCTTTTATGTTAAAACAACCCTAAAAATCTCAGAAGCTTAAAATCATGATAGTTTTTATTCTTACTGTATGTCACTCATAGTCCAGGTGAAGGCTCTGCTTAGCACTCTTGGTCTAATCAGACCAGACCTAAGGTGATACAAAACTGTGACTCTGTCTGAGAAACAGAGGCCTCTTCTAGAAGTAGCTCTCATTGACTATTATATGCTCTAGCTCGAAAATGATACAGGTTGCTTTGATTCAAAACATACTGAGCAGAACTGTTCAAATGGCTCCAGCCAAGTACAGGCCTCAAGAATTAGAAGTTTAAAAGTACTTGATGAGTAGCAATAATGACAACTGCACTTCCATTCCGTTTCCCCTTTATTTTTCTCCACATGGTGGAATCACTCCTAAGTTATATTCTTAACTTACTTATTATTTTCTTTGTCTATATCCCTTCCTCTCCCTCTTTTGTACCCAAAAAGCAACTTCTATGAGAGTTTAGGGGCACAGACATTGTCTACCTTGTTCCTCACTGTATCCCCGACACTTAGAACACAGTCTGTTTGATAATAGCTGCTCATCACAGAGCCTTTAAAAGAATAAAGAATGTATTTTTAAAACTCCATCTGGTTCTTTTTTTTTTTTTTAATTCTAGCATAATCCCAAATGCTAGCAAGAAATGTAGACGGATGTTTGTATATACAGCTAGCTAATCAGAAGTCTGGAGTCACACTTTTTGGAAGTCAATTTGGCAATATGTAACAAGAGTCTTAAAACATTCAGAGAGTTTGCTAAAATGATTTCTCTTATAAGAATCCTAAAGAAATAATCATAAATGTGAGAAATCATTTTAAAGAAAATTGTTCATTTTAGAAACATTAAAATAGTAAAGATTTAAATACAATCTAAATTACCAGTGACAACATTACAGTTAAATGCACTCATGTGCATATTTAAATATTTGCTATTCTATCATTGAAAATTAATGTCATGAAGAAAATACTCATAATGCAATGCACATGGGACCTAAATTAGTAAATCTATGCATTAAATAAAGAAGAAAATGAGGGAGAAATTTCCCAATCAGGGACAAACAGAGTTTTTGTTTCCACCTTACCTTTCTATTGCAAGTACCCAGAACTGACCAAGAATTAATAAATCCATAATTGCCATAAAAACTAAGTAAAAGTAAAATAAAACCTTTGAGGAACTTTAAAGAAGGAAAGCAAATAGGTTCTGACTGACAAAGAAAGAAGCAGGCTCCAACACGTGTACACCAGCAAGCTTCAAAGAAGATGGGAGCAGCTCCAGGTATTCTCAAGGTACAGATGAAACCTTATAACAAGCAGTGAGAGGGACTTCCCCAGTGGTCCAGTGGCTAAGACTCCATGTTCCCAATGCAGGGGGCCTGGGTTTGAGCCCTGATCAGGGAACTAGGTCTCACATGTCACAACTAAGTGTTTGCATGTCACTAATTAAAAGACTCCACTTGCCACCGCTAAGACCTGGTGCAGCCAAATAAATTAATTAATGAACATAAAATTAAAAAATGATCTACTAAAGAGCAGTGAGGGCCTGGGCCTAAGTCTGTGTGATTAGCAAAGAAAGGTAGCCTGCACAGCAGCAGCCTGCTCTGGTTATTAAGCAAACAACAACACAATTGCTTGTTCCACACTTCAGCAATATTTGTTCAGACAGGGACATTCAGATGGGGAGGAGTCAACACCCTTTATCTTTCAGCTCTTTGGTAGTGGCACTAATCTCTGCAATTCCCCCAAAGATGTGGGTTGCTCTGAGGTACCGTTTGTCAGGGCATAGGGAAGAGGCATTCCAAAGGTTCCTTTTATTTATGTATATGTATGCATGTGTGCTCAAGTCATGTCCAGCTCTTTGTGACACCATGGACTGTAACCTGCCAAGCTCCTATATCCATGGAATTTTCCAGGCAAAAATACTGCAGTGGGTAAGCATTCCCTCCTCCAGGGGATCTTCTAGACCCAGGGATCAAACCTGTTTCTCTTGCATTGGCAGGTGGATTCTTCACCACTGATACCACCTTCTTTTACTTGGTCCTTCCTAAATACTAGCTCTTATCTAATAAACATGAACACACTTAGCAACACAGCCTCAAATTATGTTATATAATCAAAATAAAAGGACAGAAATATATGAATAAATTTTAAAATATACAATCATAAAAAAAAAAAAACCACAGTCTCCTACAAATTCTGGACTTGGGAAATAGCCACAGAATGGATCGATAGTCATGCTGGGCCCACTATGAGATTGATGTGAGTCAAGACTCCCCTACGATCAAGTGACTTTCACAGGCCCCACTTTGACCTGTGCACTCTGGTGGCATTTTTGTCAGTTCCAGGCTGGTATTTAATAACTCCCAAAACTTCAGAACATTTTCACTTCCCTTAGTCATAGTTACCCCAGTAAATAAGTCTCCTCACTAAAGTCTTAGAGGAAGATTTATTTGTGGCTAGGCTTGTGGGGACCTTTCTTAAAAGGCTCTAGCCTCTGTGTCAATCAAGGGGCTCTGAGACCTGGGTTAAGAGGCAGTAAATCCCTATTATAGTTTCTTGAATCAATCTCTGCCTTGCTGACCTAGTATTTTACAACTTAGGTAGGTCAATGGTGCTTTAGAGTGCCACCTGTTTTCTTTCAAAGGATACCATGATCGATTTGCCACCATGATTCTGTGGGCAAGAATCATCTGATCATTGCTTTCTTTCTGTGGTTTATTATGGTGAATGCAGCTACCTTGTCACTACCTCGTGCCACCTTCTGGCGCTACTTGGTCTCCACCACTCTGGGTCCCGTTGTTTTTGCCAAAAAAAAAGGGAAAGAAATTCCTCTGCATTTTCCCATTTTTACTGTGTTAGCTTTCCAGGGCTGCCATAACAGAATACCACAGACTGGATGACTTAAACAGTAGAAATTTATTCCCCACATTACTGGAGCCTGGAAGTCTAAGAGCAAGGTGCTGCAGTTTGATTTCTCCTGGGGCCTCTCTCCTTGGCTTGCAGATGACCAACTCTTTGCTGTGTCCCCACATGGCCTTTTCTCTGTGTGCCTGCATCCCTGGTGCCTCTTTCATTGTTCTCATCTCCTCTTCTTATGAGGACATTAGCCAGATTGGTGGAGAAGGCAATGGCACCCCACTCCAGCACTCTTGCCTGGAAAATCCCATGGACGGAGGAGCCTGGTGGGCTGCAGTCCATGGGGCCACTAAGAGTCGGACACAACTGAGCAACTTCATTTTCCTTTTTCACTTTCATGCTTTGGAGAAGGAAATGGCAACCCACTCCAGTGTTCTTGCCTGGAGAATCCCAGGGATGGAGGAGCCTGGTAGGCTGCCATCTATGGGGTTGCACAGAGTCGGACATGACTGAAGCAACTTAGCAGCAACAGCAGCAGCAGCCAGATTGGATTAGGGCCCACCCTAATGGTCTCATTTTAACTTAATCAGCTCTTTTAAGGCCTTATCTCCAAATGCAGTCACATTCTGAGATACTGTGGTTAGGGTTTCAACATTTGAATTTTGGGGAGGCACGATCTGGCTCAAAACAATTTTCTTGGACATCTGGGGACAACCAGCAGAGAGTATCTGAAGCTTTTTCATGAATGAATAATATACCTTTATATACTACATTACATTTCTGTGATCCTTTCATTAGCTGGTGAGAGGTGATGTCTCATTGTGATTTTGATTTTCATTTCCCTGATGATTAATGATAGAGCACATCTTCATGTATCTGTTGGCTATTTGTATATTTTCTTTGGAAAAATGTCTATTCAAGTCCTCTGCTTATTTTAAGATTAGAATTGTTATATTGTTGAGTCATATTATTTCTTTATCAGATGTACGCTTTGTAAATATTTTCTCTTATTCCACAGACTGTCTTTTCACTTTGTTGTTTCTTTTGCTATGCAGAAGCTTTTCAGTTTTGACGTAGTCCCACATGATTTTTGCTTTAGCTGTCTGTGTGTTTGGTGTATTATATACCAAAAAAAAAATGTTGTCAAGGAGATTTTTTTCCCCTTATGTTTTCATCTAGGAGTTTTATGGGTTTAGGTCT
This sequence comes from Oryx dammah, assembly GCF_014754425.2. NCBI lineage: Eukaryota > Metazoa > Chordata > Mammalia > Artiodactyla > Bovidae > Oryx > Oryx dammah. The sequence goes on along the minus strand of NW_024070205.1, from coordinate 62,101,087 downwards.
TACATTTAAATCTTTAATCCACTTTGAGTTAATTTTTTTTTTGAGTAGTATAAAACAGCTGTCAAGATTCATTCTTTTGCATGTGGATATCCAGTATTCTCAACACCATTTATTGAAGAGACTATTTTTCTCCCCACTGTGTGCTTTTGGTGCCCTATCAAAGATTTGTTGACTATATATGCATGGATTTATTTCTGGGTTTTCCATTCTGCTCTGTTGGTCCTTGCATCCAATTTTATGCCAGTATCATACTGTTTGAATACTACAGCTTTGTCATCAGTTCACTGCAGTTGCTCAGTCATGTCTGACTCTGTGACCCCATGGACTGCAGCACACCAGACTCCCCTGTCCTTCACCAACTCCCAGAGCTTACTCAAACTCATGTTCACTGAGTTGTTGATGCCATCCAACCATCTCATCCTCTGTTGTCCCCTTCTCCTGCCCTCAATCTTTCCCAGGATCATCAGAGTCTTTTTCAGTGAGTCAGTTCTTTGCATCAGGTGGGCAAAGTACTGGAATTTCAGCCTCAGCATCAGTTGAAGTTCTTCCAACAGCTTTGTAATACATGGTTTGAAATCAGGAACTGTAACGCCTTCAGTATTTTTCTTCTTTCTCAAAATTGCTTTGACTATTTGAGGTCTTTCATGGTTCCATATGAATTTTGGGATTGCTTTTTCTATTTCAGTGAAGAACATCATTGCAATTTGCAAAGCATTCTTATGCATAAATTTTAATTTTGTTTCTTTTAAAAATTCTATCTTAAATTGGTTAATTGAGGCAGTATTTTTATAGATTTCTAATCTTCTCTTTGCTTAAGGTTTATGTAAGGGAAATAGTAATGGCTTCGTGTATGAAAGCCTTATTTTCTTTTATTACAAAAGATTTTTCAATAAATTGATTTAACAAGTTATTTTAGTGACTTTCAGGTTAACTTTTCTTATCATTTTATCATATTGCAATCCTAGTAATCTTTTTTCAAAAAATTTTTTGCCAGACGGGGTCTTCGTTGCTGTGCATGGACATCCTCCAGTTGCGGCAAGCAGGGGCTGCTCTTTGTTGTGGTGCACGGGCTTCTCCTTGAAATAGCTTCCTGTGTTGCAGAGCAAGGGCTCTTGGCATGTTGGCTTCATAGCTGCAGCTTGCAGGCTCTAGAGCATGGGCTCAGTAGCTGTGGCGCACGGGCTTAGATGCTCCAAGGCAGGTGGGATCTTCCCAGACCAGGGATCAAACCACTATTTCCTACATTGGCAGACAGATTCTTAACCACTGGACCACCAGGGAAGTCACTTAAGATAATTTTTGAGAAACATTTAAGAGATGTAAATCGTTTCTCCATGCATATCTTACTCATTAAAACATTTTAAGGTTTATTCAGTAAATACTTACCTAGCACCTTCTATATGCCTAGTCCTGTATCAGAAATAAGAACTTGAGGGACAAAAGAGAATGCAAGTCTCAACAATGTATGTAAAATATACTCACAGGATAGCCACATGAAGCAAGAACTCTGGGGTTTATTGGCTATGCATCTATGTATTCATTATATTTTTTTTTTCCTCCTTAGCAAGAGAACCATACCCTTTCAAAAGAACTTATGTATATATAAGCTTATGAGCTGGAAATCTCTGGTTTTATAGAAATCTGAGTATATTCAACTAAAATCCTAACTCCATGAGCCCTGATAACCCAAAGTGCACCTCATGTCTGGAAGCCTTTGCTTACCTGAGCTTTCAGGCTCCTACAACCTTACCAGCCTTCTAATCATTTACACATACACAGACAACCAATAAACTAAGGCTAAGTCAGTTTTATTGTGTTACCTGTGATTATTGCATGTGACGTGTGCAACTTCATGCTGTATATTGAGTAAGTCCACAAGTCACATCAGCTTTACCGTGAATGTATGTCCTTCATTGAACAGTTCTTCAGTGTCATCACCCTGACAAGTCTGGCATGAAGCACTCTTGTATCTCACCAGAACCAGGGCAGTAGCATCCAAGCTGACTGCCAGAGAGCAGTCTTCCAAACATAAACCATATTACATCATCTTCAGCCTAAAACCTTTCAATGTTCTCTCATTGTTTTTAGAACAAAATCTTACCACTTACTCTAGCTAACAAAATCCAACATTTGTTGTTCAGTCCCCAAGTCATGCCAGACACTTTGCAACTCCATGGACTACAGCATGCCAAGCCTCCCTGTCCCTCACCATTTCCTGGAGTTTGCCCAGGTTTATGTTCATTGCATCAGTGATGCCATCCAGCCATCTCATCCTCTGATGCCCTCTTCTCCTTCAGCCCTCAATCTTGCCCAGCATCAAGGACTTTTCCAAAGGTCGTCTGTTTACATCAGATGATCAGGAGACATGTTGGATTTTATTTTCAGGAAAAGAAAAAAAAAAAATCCAACATGCCTTCTCCAAATTACCTCAACTCATCTTACACCATCTCCTTTTGTTCACCCAGCTCCAGAGACCCATGAAACATACATCTTCAGGTTCTGCCTCAGGGCCTTTGCATTTATGTTTATTTTCTGCCTAAAATACCATTTCCCTTCTTCTTCAAAGTCCAGATACCATCTTACAGAGACATTTGGCCCCTGAAGTTCACATATCATCACCCTGCTCCTGTTATTATGTTTTATACTCTTTAGAACAACTTTCATTAATCAAAATTAATAATTTTATTTGCTTATTTGTTAAATTCCCACCTTCCCTGGATAGAATGCAATCATGAAATCAGAGACTTTTCTCTCTTAGGGCATGGCTTCTAACAAATAATAGGCATATGATAAATATTTGTGAAATAAAGAAAGAAGGATGGCAAAGAGTTACAAGGTGTTATTCATTCAAGTAGGAGAATTGGTTGACATAAAGAAGCACTGGTATATTTAAAAGCAGGAAAGAAACTGAGATACCATTTATAGAGTTTGCCCAAAAATATTACAGAAAGCAAATATCAGTCACACTGATTCAGCAATTCAACCCTGCTTATCATTCAATCATTTCTTCCTTCTAATCTTGTTATTTGTTTGTGATGTATAACATGATTATACACTCTTTGAAGTATTTATATGGGGAAGGGGTTATTATAAATTTGGATAAATTATACACTTTTGTAGCTGAAATTGGGGGAAACTGACTTCAGTCATTATCTGTTCCATTCAAATAAAACCTGAAAGGACAAGAGAAACCAGAGATTTGAATAAAGTATCTGAAAATAGTCATTCAGGATATTTTTCCAGTGAACAGCTGAGAATCTCTAAACTGATCTCTATTTGTAGAGAAACAGCAAAGAATTGGTTTTTAAACCATGCTAGCACCTGTAGATATTTATAGTTCTTTTTTATACAAAGAAGGCTAGGCATCTATTAATGTTGAACCAAAGAGCAGGGTATATTTTGTGTCAACTTGACCAGTTAAAAGAGCTCGGCAATGAATGATTATCAGCTCACTAAAATAAAGTTTACTTAGGGATGATAAAATAAACTTTGATATTGATTTATGAGAAGCCTTAGAAAAGGGAAATTCTCTGTAAACACATGTACTCAATGGACCATCAATAACTGTGGCCTTCCTGCTTCATTTATCCTGATCTTATACTAAGTAAAGAGGCTAAAAATAAATATCAGATGCCTAGAGAAAGGTGTAAACAACATGTCATTCTTATAACCCTCTTCACAGATCTCATTTATAAAACCTAAAACACCCACTTGCAATTTAGTTTTTGTCTTAAGTATATTTATATTTGGTATGCATCTCTAAGCAATTTTCTCAGGAATATATTTTTAGATTGCTGACAAAATCTCTCTTTCCTATGCTTAGTACAATTCAACATTCAAGTGACAAAAAAGAGAAACTTTGGAAACTAAGGATTTGTTTTAGACTAACATATGCCGTTGCACCCAAAACTGTCTGATGAAAATTTAAATTAATATTGATTGGTATTATACTGTTAGTTTCATTATCCTTGGAATAATGTAAAATTGTTTGAAGTTTCATTTGAATAAGAAACATAGGTTTATGTATATATAAAAACATTAAATTATATTCTAAATGTGTGAGAAATTTATGAAAAAATATGTAAAACATAGAGAGCAATTATGTATATTATAATGATTATAATTTAAATTATTTATATATGATATAAACACTGAACAATTTTTAGTGAAATATTTTTATTAGATATAGAAGAGATTTTTAAATTTAAGATTAAATTATATGGCTTATAAAAACTCAGTATAGGTCCCACTATATAGCTCAGGGAACTATGTTGAATATCCTGCTATAAATCATATAGAAAAGAATATGAAAAATAATGTCTACATATGTATCATTGAATCACTTTCCTGTACAGCAGAAATTTACACATTATAAATCAACTATCCTTCAATAAAGTAAAATTTTAAAAATCTCAACATATACATAGTATTACATATTAATCAGTAAAGGCATTTGAAAAGTTCTGATATATCAAGTTAGACAAATAGGATGCTTAAAATCCAAAATGAAAAACATGACATAGAAAAACTAATAAAATATAATTAATATAGGAGTGACAGGGGAGTTTGGATAGGGAAACTTTAAAATAAAAAAAAAACTGTTGGCAATGTATAACTACAAAATTGAAAACTATACAAATGCAGTTACTACATTTATAGGAACATGGGAGGAATATGTAAAGAAAATATAATCAAGAGATTAGATGTAAAGGCATCACATGCTAATGCTTGCATGAGAAAGCATATTTTATTCTTCCTTTATTTCTAGAATTCACCGATCTGATGACTAAAAGAAAAGGTAATCAAAGGGTAAAACAGGAATCTGGAGTTGACAGCTTGGATAATTCTAGATACCAGTACTACTGCTCATGCATACATCACATCAGGGAAGCATGCTTGCTGTGAGCATAGTGACATCTATTTTGAATCAGACACTGAACAGTATCTAATTTGAGAAGTCAGGTAGGTAGAGACATGTACTGTTCTTGGAAAACGACTCCAAGATACAGACAGACCTGGTAGTTATCAGAATATACAGAGATGAGAATGAATACAGAGGTAAAATGTCTCCCTTCTCACTACTTAATATGTGGTCCTTTGTTTACCAGCATTCATATCACTCAGGACAGAAAAGCAGAAACTGATCTCCTGGATCATAACTGTAGTTTAAGATGTTCTACCAGTGACCTGTATGCTCATTACAATTTGAGAATCACCAGTCTAGAAAATAACATGAGAAATCGGGACTGTAGCTGAGGAAATATAGATTTTCAGAAGAGAGAGGAAAGAGATCACACATACCAATTTAAGGTATTCAGAGAAATTTAAAGAAGCAGACAGATGGGTTTAATAAACAAAAGGGAGGAAAGTTTTAAGGAAAGACCAACAATGTCCAGTGATGCAGAAGTGAAGTCACTCAGCTGTGTCCGACTCACTGTGACCCCATGGACTATAAAGTCCCTGGAATTCTCCCTTTCAGAATACTGGCATGGGTAGCCATTCCCTTCTCAAGGGGATCTTCCCAACCCAGGTCTTTCACATTACAGGCAGAGTCTTTACCAGCTGAGCTGCCAGGGAAGCCCAGTGATTCATAAAAAGTCAGTAAGTAAACACTGATGTGCGTCTCTAAAACCTGTCCATCATGCAGTCATTAAGGATGTTTCTGGAACAATTTATATTGAATAATGTAGGAGGAAGTCAGATTTCTATGGCTTAGTTAAGTGATTAGAATTGAGGGATTTAACAATGACAGCTAGATAAGAGATCACATTAAATTCTTGTCACTGAAGGCAGTGAAACATCTCACAGAAATGGGAGGAAGTTTTTTCGTGTAGGAGAAGAAGTCAAGAAGGTGTAGAGAAAAGGAAACCCTCCAACACTACTGGTGGGAATGTAACCTGGTGCAGCCATTATGAAAAACAGTATTGACGTTCATTCAAAAAAAAAAAAAACTAAAAATAAAGCTACCATGAAAGTGTTGTTCACTCAGTCATGTCTGATTCTTTGCAAACCCAGAGACTGTAGCCCATGAGGCTCCATGAGGCTCCTCTGTCCATGGAATTCTCCACGCAAGAATACTGGAGTGGGTTCCTATTCTCTTCTTGAGGAGATCTTCATGATCCAGGAATTAAACCCACATCTCCTGCATCTAATGCGTTGAGGGTGAATTCTTGACCCACTGAACCACTGGGGAAGCCCTGAAACACTATTAGGCATTTTCTTATCATTTTAAGGACACATTTATTCTATAACCCAGGAACTGCACTCTATAACCCAGGAATTTTTATTTTAATGAATAAAAATAGAAAATAAGAAGTTGAAGTAGAAGCAGCTGATTGCCAGACTGAAGGAACTGCAGAAGAACAGGAGCATAGAAACCGCAACTCATTTGTTCCTGCTGGCAAAGAGGATGACATCGCTTCCTGGGGATAGAAATGAGGCATCAGAGATTGAGTGCCAACTGTGTGTGATTATGCAAAATACATCTGCCTTGCAAGAAGAAAAAAATAATAGAATGAGAATAATCCAAGAAGTAAGAGACTTTCAACTAATTGTATTTATGCTTCTCTGAAAAAGAGTAAAATAAGTTATGTGCTAAGAATTTGAACTCTAAAATCAGACTGCATAAGCTGAATTTCAGTTCTTCAAATTCAACTCAATCTCCTTTTTCTGTAGGATGGGAATCATAATCAAGTCTTTATATCAGAAGCAAACTACAGAAATTTTGCATAGGTGAATAAAGCAGAAACTGAGGTGAATAAAGCAGAAACTGAGTTAAGTAAAGGGAAGTGAGCAGGTCAGAGGTTCCCAGAGGCTGGATAGTGGAGGTCAGATAGGCAAGATCAAAGGCAATCTAGTTAAGAAGGCATTTCATCTTCTCCTCAACACCCTCTCCACTTCGCTCATTCATTCTCATGTCTCCCTTTGTTTCTGACCATGAAGGAGGTCAAAGAAACGGAGGAAAAGAAGAACCAGAGGCTGATGACCTGTAATATGTAAAAGCCTATGGTAAGTAGCAACAGGAGAAATAGAGAAAGGTGGAACACAGATGATCAAGAGTATCAAATGTCTAAGAGGTCACATTAAATAAAGATAGTAGTAGTTTTGAGGGATGTCTATGGTCAGATGAAAGGAATAAATTTATATCTAAGATTTTGAGTGAAATTGCCTATTGTGGGCTGGAGTTTAGAATGTGAAACTCACATTCAAATGAATATGAATGTGTGTGTGTGTGTATGTATGTTACAGCGGCTGAGGGACATGTAATTGGAAAATAGGGGGAAAATAGGGGAAAAAAAGTAATACCCATGCAGGTTAGGGCCTGATCACAAGGAATGCAAGTACCACACTAGGGAATTCTTATTTATTATGAGAGATAAATTCTATAGAATTGGCAGTCAAATCTATAGAGGTCATCATTAAAGACACTGGAATAGGTAAATTCTCTGAGAGAAAATGCTTTTGATGCTTTTGAATTGTGGTATTGGAGAAGACTCTTGAGAGTCCCTTGGATTGCATGGAGATCAAACCAGTTAATCCTAAAGGAAATCAGTCCTGAATATTCATTGGAAGGACTGATGCTGAAGCTGAAACTCCAATATTTTGGCTACCTGATGCAAAGTACTGACTCCAAAAAACTCTGATGCTGGGAAAGTTTGAGGGTGAGAGGAGAAGGGGACAACAGAGGATGAGATAGTTGGATGGCATCACCAACTCGATGGACATGAGTTTGGACAAGGTCCAGGAGTTGGTGATGACAAGGAAGACTGGCGTGCTGCAGTCCATAGGGTCACAAAGAGTCAGACATGACTGAGGAACTGAACTGAACTGAACTGAGAGAAAAAAATGCCTCCTCCAAGAAGAATGAGGACCAAGCTTTCACAACTTACTCTTCTGAAAACGAATAATAAATATGAGAATGAATAAACAGCTGCCAGGAAAACATGTGGAGGGAAATCTCAGTACAACTGAGCATCTATTCCAGAGTGTGCAGTGAGTTCTATGATTAACAATAGAAACATAAAGGAAGTGCAGAGCTGGTATGGTGTATAGATGCCAAAATGTCTATAGGAGGTTCGCAGTCCTAAGAATTCTGTTGGCATTGGTGTTGCCAACTATAGAGAACAAACTGGGTAAAAATTCTTTTAACTAATAGTTGACATACAATATTTGTTTCAGGTATACAGCATCAGTTTAGTTCAGTTCAGTCGCTCAGTCGTGTCCGACTCTGCGACCCCATGAATTGCAGCACGCCAGGCCTCCCTGTCCATCACCAACTGCTGGAGTTCACTCAAACCCACGTCCATCGAGTCGGGTGATGCCATCCAGCCATCTCATCCTCTGTTGTCCCCTTCTCCTCCTGCCCCCAATCTCTCCCAGCATCGGAGTCTTTTCCAGTGAGTCAACTCTTCGCATGAGGTGGCCAAAGTACTGGAGCTTCAGCTTTAGCATCATTCCCTCTAAAGAAATCCCAGGGCTGATCTCCTTCAGAATGGACTGGTTGGATCTCCTAGCAGTCTAAGGGACTCTCAGGAGTCTTCTCCAACACCACAGTTCAAAAGCATCAATTCTTTGGCGCTCAGCTTTCTTCATAGTCCAACTCTCACATCCATACATGACCATGGGAAAAGCCATAGCCTTCACTAGATGGACCTTTGTTGGCAAAGTAATGTCTCTGCTTTTCAATATGCTATCTAAGTTGGTCATAACTTTCCTTCCAAGGAGTAAGCGTCTTTTAATTTCATGGCTGCAGCATAGTAGTTCAAATTTATGAAATGATCACCATGATAAGTCTAGTAACCATCTATCACCATTCAAAGTTATTACAGTATTGTTGATTATATTCTCTACAGTATAAATTGTATCCCCATGATTTATTTTATGTCTGGCAGTTTATACCTCTTAATTCCCTTCACTTACTATGTCAGTCTTCCCACCTCTGCAATATGGCAATAACCAGGTTGTTCTCTGAATGCATCAGTCTGCTTCTATTTATGTTTGCTCACTTAATTTGTTTTTAGATTCCAAGTGTGATCATATGGTATTAATATTTGCCCTTTTCTATCTAACATTTCATTTACCATTATACCCCCTAGATTATTCACACTGTTGCAATAGCAAGATCTCCTTCTTTTTATGACTGAGTAGTATTCTATTACTGAGCAACTGAACTGAACTGAACTGAGTATTCCATTGTGTATATATATCAGTTCAGTTCAGTCACTCAGCCGTGTCCAACTCTTTGCGACCCCATGGACTGCAGCATGCCAGACTTCCCTATCCATCACCAAATCCCAGAGCTTGCTCAAATTCTTGTTCATTGAGTTGGTGAAGCCATCCAACCATCTCATCCTCTATCATCCCCTTCTCCTGCCTTCAATCTTTCCCAGTATCAGGGTCTTTTCCAATGAGTCAGTTCTTTGCATCAGTTGGCCAAAGTATTGGAGTTTCTGCTTCAGTATCAGTTCTTCCAATGAATATTCAGGACTGATTTCTGTTAGGATTGACTGGTTGAATCTCCTTGCAGTCCAAGGGACTCTCAAGAGTCTTCTCCAACACCACAGTTCAAAAGCATCAATTCTTTGGCGCTTAGCTTTCTTTGTAGCCCAATCCCATGAACAATGTGTGTATATATACCACTTCTTCCTTATCCATTCATCTGTTGAACTTTTAGGTTGCTTCTGTGTCTTGAATATTGTAAATAATGTTGCAGTGATGCATATATCTTTTTCAATTGGTGTTTACATTTCCTTTGGATAAATACCTAAAAGTGGAATTGCTGGGTCATATGATAGTTCTGGTTTTAATTTTTTGAAGAGTCTTCATACTGTTTTCCATAGTGACTGTACCACTTTACACTCTCATCAACAGTATACAGGGATTCCTTTTTCACCACAACCTCACCAACCCTTGTTATTTGTTATCCTTCTGCTAATAGCCATGGGTAGGAATTCTTGAGCTAATATAGTATGCAAAGTGGGAGATATTCCTAGAATAGTGACTGTATTGTGGGTGGTGGAGAAGTGATCAGTCAGGAAATTTATGCCAGCAGGAGAAATGCCAGTTAAAGAAACTTCAGAATGAAGATGCAGAAGAGACCAGGATATATCCTTTTAGGCATGTAGCAGTGCTCATTTATCCTACTATGGGGGGAGGTAGAAGTGTAAACAGAGGATTACCTGTTACACATGTTGCTTTATTCCACTCCTCTCATGAATTGATCATGGTTTTCTTTCATTCTGCTAAGTCACTTCTTTCGTGTCCAACTCTGTGCGACCCCAAAGACAACAGCCCACCAGGCTACCCTGTCCCTGGGATTCTCCAGGCAAGAAAATTGGAGTGGGTTGCCATTTCCTTCTTCAATGCATGAAAGTGAAAAATGAAAGTGAAGTCTCTCAGTCATGTCTGACCCTCAGCGACCCTGTGGACTGCAGCCTTCCAGGCTCCTCCATCCATGGGATTTTCCAAGCAAGAGTCCAGACAAACCCTGGAATCTTTCTCCTCTTAGTGAGCAATGCACACAATTTTTCTGTCAAAGGCAATTTGTCCACAAAATAAAACCTCATTGTTATTCATAGTTTGTGAAAAATAATAAAATAACACAATAAAAAGTGGTCTGATAGATTTTACAAATATGGATAATTATATTAGGAAAGTTGCAGGGAGATAAATGTGCAGAGAGCCAAGCTGAGATGCTGAAATAATATAGGAAACAGGAAAGTAACAGAGGTAGGAGGAAAGCCATACGTGTGATGGTTTAAAGCATATTTACACCTTACTAGGTATCAGATAGTATAGGCTTAAGGGAATTCTTGTTTTACATTAGATTGGAAATGAAGAATTGCTAACTTGATCAAATTATGATGTGTTTGGTTTCTGAAAGATTGACTCCCTTTTTAGTGTGACGGATCACAAATCATTATCTTAGTAATTATTTGGCTTACGTTTGGTTTTTTTTGGTTTACATACAAATATCAGAAATTACTTTTTAAGAACACTTCAAATTTTCAAGGAACTTTTAACTCAAAGGTGTTGTGATAACATCTGCAACAAGAACATAAAACCAAAATTTACTAAGAGAAAGTACTTCTCAAGGTCACTTTTAACATGATCAGAAGGAAAATCAAAATAAAGTCTCCCAAATCTCCCTTCTCAAACTAGAGAGGTTTTCTTTACACCTTTAAGTCTGTTAATTGCATATCTAAGTATTTTCCGCTGAAGTCCTTAATTATAACATAGGCTTTAGCTCCATTTCATCACATGGGGATATTTCTGAGACAATAGTCATATAATAATTTGGTTTTATTCTTAAAATAATTACAGGAATATATCAAATACTATCAAATTACATAATAGAAATGTAAGGACTAGTTGCAGATGATTAAAAGGAAAGATAGTGTCTAGAAAAAATATGATTATAAATTAGCCTTGAGGAAAAGAAAAAGGACAATAGCCTGGCCACATGGTGCTTTGTAATGGAACATCACGTAAGTGCGACAACTGGGGGAAAAGAAGGAAATGATGAGTAGATAAAGAAAAATATGCAAGTGAGCAACAAAACTCATATAATGGTCCAGGGTTTCACTCACTGTAAGATACAAGAAAGGTACTTCTGAATGTGATTTTGTTTCTGTACCATTTTAGAAGAATAAAAATAAAGGCACAATGATTGATTTTATTATTGTATTTAAATTGACCCTGTGCTACACCTAGCAAAATGTATAAGATATAAAAAGTGGCTGGCCAGAGGGAGAAGAGGAAGAGGCAGAAATCATATTTCTCAGGTAAGTAAACTTTCCTTAACCCCAAACACAACATTTATTACTAGTGACAACAGGGATACTGTCGGATGACATGACACAAGAGCTATAAATTTTCTAAAATTCCAAGGAGGATTTTCTCTAAATCATTCCACCTGAGAAAAATCTTCACTTAACATTTTATATATATATATATATATATATATATATATATATATATGTATATGTATATGTATATATACACACACACACATACACAAGAAAATCAGTTGCTAAGAAACAGAAGAGAGAGAAAAACCATAACACTCCTACTCAAGATTTCTTGTGAAAATTAAGTTTTCTTTTAATTTCTTACAGCTTTAGCTGTATATGTATATATATTGGAATCAAGACTATATTTAGTGCAAAACAGTCATGACATTTCATGATAACAATGTCATAATTGAGAACTGTACTTCTATATGCAAACTTTTTTCATTTGAGTATAATTGCTTTACAATGTTGTGTTGCTGCTGCTAGTTTCTGCTATACAATGAAGTGAATCAGCCACATGTATAGATATACTCCCTCCCTTGTGGACCTCCCTCCTCATCCTTTAGGTCATCACAGAGCACCAAGCTGAGTTCCCTGTGTTTATTTCTGATTCCTACTAGCTATCTATTTTACACATTGTAGTGTATATATGTCAATCCTAACCTCGCAATCAATGATGTCATAATTGAGAACTGTACTTCTGTATGTAACCTCTTCTTTTTCTATCTCTTTATCACTTCTATTTAAAATTGTCTCTTTTATAACAGGGCTCTTAGAGACTCTGTGTTTTTGTTTTTGTTTTTAGGATGCATTTTACCTTAGGATGTTCCCCTTCATGACTTTAACATTTTGGGGGTGTGTAATTTGACTTCAGAAACTTTTTTTAAACTGAATTTATTACTAATCTGGTCTGCGTGTTTTGCCTTTTAATGCTCATTCACTAAACAAAAAGAATACTCTTTCTGTGTCAACCACTGTTTCAGTAGCTTGGGATACATCAGGAATAAAACAAAGTCCCTTCCCTCATGGAGTTTATGTTCTAGTGGGAAGAAGCAGATAATAAACAAACAATATTTGAAGATTATTTTGGTATCAATAATATTTTGGGTATCTATAGCTGGAAATGGCAACCCACTCCAGTATTCTTGCCTGGAGAAGTCCATGGACAGAGGAGCCTGGCAGGACACAGTTCATGGGATCACAAGAGTCGGACACGACTTAGCACTATCTTTCTTTTCTTTCTTCACAACTGCTATGAAGAAACATAAATAGGGTAGAGAAAAGGTGTGCATCTCACACAGGATACCACTGGAAAAAAGCCTCATGGGAAGTAGAGGAGGAACCTTCTAACTATCTGCTGAAAGAGTCCTCCAGGCCAAGGTTGCAGAAGGGTGCGGACTTTCTACACAACCAAAGAGGCCAGAATGGGGAGGATAGAGCATGTGAGAGGAGAAATAGGAAAGGTCAGAAGAGCTGTAGGGTTCACACGGAGAAATAACTTGAGAACTTCCTTGGGGTAAGACAGAAGCTCCAAGGCAGAGAGGAATGGAATACACTGGCATACTGAAGGTTACCTGGACTGCCCCATGGGGGTGGGAGAGGGGCAGCAAGGTCATTTATGAAGATGCTTACATTAACCCAGGTGAGACAGATGATAAATTGAACCAATGTGTTAGTGAACAAGATGGTGAGAAGTGGTTGAAATCTGAGTCTGTTTCAAAAGGAAAGCTGTCAGGATTTGATCATTGATAGGATATATGAAAAACAAAGATCAAGACAGGGCAACTGAGACCATGGTTCCGAGAAAATATTTTCAAATCATATATCAGATAAAGTATTAGTATCCAAGATAGACAGAGAATTCATATGTTAGTATCAACAATAATAACAACAATCTGATTTTAAAATGGGCAGAGAAACTAAAAATACATCCTTCCAAAGAAGACATCCAATGACCAATAAATACATGAAAAGATGCATAATATCACTAATCATTAGGAAAATGCAGCTCAAAACCTCAACAAGATATATTACCTCTCATCCAGTAGAAGAGCTATCACTGCAAAGATAGGCATTAAAAAGTGTCAGACAGGAGGTGGAGAAAAAGAAACTTTGTGTACTGTTTGTGTGAACGTAAATTGGTTCAACCACTATGGAAGACAACATGGAGGTGCCCCCCAACATTAAAAGAACTACCATTCATGTTGTTTAGTTGCTAAGTTGTGTCCAACTCTTTGTGATCCCATGGATTGCAGCAGTCCAGGCTTCCCTGTCCTTCACTATCTCCCAGTGTTTACTCAAACTCACGTCCATTGAATTGGTGATGCTATGCAACCATCTCCTTCTCTGTGGTCTCCTTCTCCTCTTGCCCTCAATCTTTCCCAGCATCATTGTCATTCCAATGAGTCAGCACTTCATATCAGGTGGCTAAAGTACTGGAGTTTCAGCTTCAGCATCAGCTCTTCCAATGAATATTCAAGATTGACTTCCTTTAGGATTATCTGGTTTGATCTCCCTGCTGTCCAAGAGCTTTCTCCGGCACCACAGTTTGAAAGCATCAATTCTTCAGCATTCAGACTTCTAAATAGTCCAACTCTCACATCTGTACATGACTACTGGAAAAACCATAGTTTTGACTTGATGGACCTTTGTTGGCAAAGTAATGTCTCTCTTTTTTAACACACCTGTTTAGGTTGTCATAGGTATTCTTCCAAGGAGTAAGCATCTTTTAATTTTAAGGCTGCAGTCACCATCCACAGTGATTTTGTAGCCCAAGAAAATAAAGTCTGTCACTGTTTCCATTGTTTTCCCATCTACTTGCCGTGAAGTGATGGGACTGGATGCCATGATCTTCATTTGGGAATGTTGACTTTTCAGCCAGCTTTTTCACTCTCCTCTTTTCACCCTCGTCAAGAGTCTCTTTATTTCTTCTTTGCTTTCTGCCATTAAGGTAGTGTCATCTACATTTCTGCGGTTGTTGATATTTTTCCTGGAAATCTTGATTCCAGATTGTGATTATCCAGTCCAGCATTTCCCATGATGCACTCTGCATAGAAGTTAAATAAGCAGGGTGACAATATACATCTTGACACACCACTTTCCCAATTTTGAACCAGTCTGTTCTTCCATGTCTAGTTCTAACTATGGCTTCTTGACTTGCATATAGGTTTCTCAGGAGACAAGTAAGGTGATCTGGTATTCCCATCAGTTTAAGAATTTTCCACAGTTTTTTTGTGATCCACACAGTCAAAGGCTTTGGTGTAGTCCATGAAGCAAGAGTAGATGTTCTTCTGGAATTCCCTTGCTTTCTCTATGATCCAACAGATGTTGGCAATTTAATTTCTGGTTCCCCTGCCTTTTCTAAATCCAGCTCAAACATCTGGAAGTTCACAGTTCATACACTATTGAAGCCTAGCTTGAAGGATTTTGAGCATTACCTTGTTGACATGAAATGAGCACAACTGAATGGCTGTTTGAGCATTCTTTGGTATTTAACCCTATGTCTGGGAATATATCCAAAGAAAAGAAAAATAGAGTGTTAAAAAATATATGCACTCTCATGTTTATTGAAGCATTGTACACAATAGCTAACATATGGAAACAATCTAAGAGTCTATATAGTAATTAATAAGGAAGTCATCATATCTTATACACATACACATAGTGGAATATTATTCAACCAATGAAACAAAAAGGAAATTTGTCATTTGTAACAATACGGATGAACCATGAGGCCAGCATGCTAATGAAATAAGCCAGACAAAGACAAATACTGTATGATATCATTTATACATGGCATCTAAATAGGCTGAACTTACAGAAACGAGTAGGATGGTAGTTACCAGGGCCTGGGTAGTAAGGAAATTGAAGAGATATTGTTAAAATGTGTAAACGTCCAGTTACAAAATAAATAATTTCTAGAGACATAACATAGCTCAGTTATTATAGTCAACAGTACTGTATTATATACTTAAAAACTGTTAAGACACTAAATCTTAATGATAGTTATATGATGTTAGAGATGTTAGCAAACACTAATATGGTGGTGATCATATTGCATACATAAATGTATCAAATCAATACATCAGTACTCTTGCCTGTAAAATGCCATGGACAGAGGAGCCTGGTAGGCTGCAGTCCATAGGGTCGCTAAGAGTCGGACACGACTGAGCAACTTCACTTTCACGCATTGGAGAAGGAAATGGCAACCCACTCCAGTGTTCTTGCCTGGAGAATCCCAGGGACGGGGGAGCCCGGTGGGCTGCCGTCTATGGGGTCGCACAGAGTCGGACACGACTGAAGCGACTTAGCAGCAGCAGCAGCATACACATTAAACTTATACAATGTTTCATGTGCACTATATCTCAATTAAAATATTATAAAAATTAAAAGTTCGTGGAGTCTTTTCTTTGTCCACATGATTCTGACAAAGTTTCACTTGATGGGTTCTATTTTCATTCATAAACCATTTTTTCATAACCTGGCCATTCATATCTTCAATTCTGCATGATTTTTGTAAAGTATTTCCTTAATGATTTTCTCAACTCCATTTTCCTTTTAAAGTTATTAGAGAATTTTTACTCTCTGGCTATTGATCTCTTCTTTCAGCTTTCTTGTTGTTGATTGTAGTTTGCCTGTCTCCATTGCTTTGCTCTCCTTTCTGTAAGTTTCCCTCAAATTTACCTCCCAAACATCCTGAGTTTTTTCATTTCTACTTTCCCTGTTGCAGTTTTCATGAGTTCACTTTTGTTCTATGATTTTTTTTTTTTTTACATTTTGTACTTGTTTAAATAATGCAGCATCTTTACTTATTTATGTGAAGTTATTATGCAAAATTGTTTGATGTTTTCTCCTCCTAGAGAACAAGAGCTCTATTTTCTCAAAGTTACTTTTACTTACTTATTCATTTATCTTGTTCTCTTCTTCCTACAAGGGATTTTCCTCAGGTGTATGTTAATTTTCCTTGTCTGCTAATGTTTAATATTTAAAAATGGTTATTGGAAGCTTTGAGGATGTTGTGTCATTTAAATTAACTACATGGTGATTAGGTTAAATTTTTTGGCAGAAAATTCCCATGTTAGTAGGCGAATCAAGAATCTAAATACTTTTCAATGAATTTCAATGCATTCCTCTCTGTATTAATCCTGGTTTTCTAGGGACAACTGGAAGATACCAGTTGCTGTGTACTGAGAATTCTGTGGTGGATATAAAGCTAATTGTTTATCTCACTATTGTTTATAGCTCAACTTCTACACAGTTGTTAAAGCATTTATCAGTCATTCATTTGCTTTGTGGTGATCATTTTTTTCCCAAATATCTGCTGTTCTTTCCATTCTTGTTTTTGAGTAATTATGGTTTTATGTTTTTTAAAAATTGCCTAGTTTTAAATGTAGGTTTTAGAAATGGAGAAATGTAGTGGATGGCCATTTTTAACTGGAATTCTTGTACAAATTTTAGTTCTACATGCAGTAAAACTTATGAAGTTTGAAAGCATTATTTAACTTGTATTTCTCAAAATAATGAAGTAAAAATGAAATTGCAATCTTATGCCTCTCACATTTCATACCCTCCATTCCACATTGCTCTACTCCCTCATTTTGGTGAATATGGTTAGTAAATAAAACGTTATGTTTGCTATGGGAATTATTACACTGATATGTTCACGTATTTCACAAAAAAATTCTACATTTAATATTTGGATTTTTATTTTAACTGGTTTTAAAATTTTGTTTAATTGAAGGATGACTACTTTACATTCTTTTTTACCTCATTATGTGTCTTTTAATAAGGCATGCCCATTTTTTAACTTAATTTCATCTGTCAACCTGGTAGAAGCCAACCTTCTGATTTTTAACAGAAACTCACAGGAATAGAATATTTCTTACTTTTATATTCACATATAAAAGATACCTTAGCTGAATATAAAATTATTGAGTCTAATTTTTCTTGTTAAACTCATCAGACTTTCTCCATCATATTTTCACATTTAACTACTATAGCAGAACAGTATTCGATTCATTTTCCTTAGTTTCTTGTAGATTCAGATATTATTAACCCTTTAATTTGGGCTTTCCTGGTGGCCCAGGCTTCCCAGGTGGTGCTATGTTAAAGAACCTGCCTGCCAATGCAAGTGGAGAAGGAAATGGCAGCCCACTCCAGTCCTCTTGCCTGGAAAATCCCATGGATGGAGGAGCCTGGTAGGCTGCTGTCCATGGGGTCGCTAAGAGTCGGACACAACTGAGCAACTTCACTTTCACTTTTCACTTTCATGCACTGGAGAAGGAAATGGCAACCGACTCCAATGTTCTTGCCTGGAGAATCCCAGGGACAGAGAAGCCTGGTGGGCTGCCGTCTATGGGGTCGCACAGAGTCAGACACAACTGAAGCGACTTAGCAGCAGCAGCAGCAGCCAATGCAAGAGACATAGTGAGATGCAAGTGAGATGCAGGCTCACTCCCTGGGTCGGGAAGATCCCCTGGAGGAGGGCATGGCAACCCACTCCAGTATTCTTGCCTAAGAATCCCATGAACACTGGAGCCTGGAGGGCTACAGTCCATCAGGTCACATAGATTCAGACATGACTGAAGCAACTTAGCATGCAGAGTGGCTCAATGGTAAAGAATATGCCTACCAAAGCAAGAGACGTGGGGATGAAGGTTCAATCCCTGGGTCAGGAAGACCCCTGGAGAAGGAAATGGCAACCCACTTCAGTATTCTTGCCTGCAAAATCCCATGGACAGAGGAGCCTGGTGAGCTATGGTCCATGGAGTAACAAAGAATTGGACATGACTTAGCAAATAAAAACAAAAACAAGCCTTTATTTATTTTTTGGTCTTCATGGATGAGTGAGTAAGTAAAAGTCGCTCAGTCGTGTCCGACTCTTTAGACTATACAGTCCAAGGAATTCTCCAAGCAGAATACTGGAGTGGGTAGGCTTTCCCTTCTCCAGGGGGTCTTCCCAACCCAGGGATTGAACTCAGGTTTCCTGTATTGCAGGCAGAGTCTTTACAGATAATACTGCCCTAAGACCAGAGCAATAGGCATTCCTGCTTTAGATCCTTGTTCAGTGTAGGAAAAAAAAAAAAAATGATATTTGAAAGTTCCGTAAAGGGTAGAGTTTATGGGAATTATGAAAGAGAAATTGTTCATTTGAACAGGTCACTTTTGCCCCACTTTCTTTGTCCCTCATCAGCAGACCAGATCAAGTGGTGTTAAAAGCACCTTATTATGAGCACAGGGGGGAAAAAGAAAAGATGGGAAAATGGATTTCTTTTTCCCTTTAAAACACACCACCACAAATCACCAAAAGTAGAAGCCTAGACAAACTGGGTCCACAGACAACAGTACTCCCTCCTGTCATCTCCTCATTGGTGTATTTTAGGAGGTACTTGGAACTATCTGGGTGATCTCCAGACAGTGAGGTGGGGCTTGGGGAACAAGGAGCCTGTCTGACCTGGCTCATTGGGGAGCCTAACTTCCTTACTTGGGCCCCTCCCAAAAGAACTCTGCCCAAATCAGGTTACCAGGGGCAGGGCTTGCCTGGGGCTGAGTACACTTCCCTGGGCCTCCATATGACAAAAAACTTTCCCAGGGAACAAGCTGCAGAAGTTGGACTTTGGATATAGTTTGATTTATGACTTTTACATATTCAGACATATGATATGCAGTCCTTCTACTGTTCAAAGAAAGACAGTTCGTGAATATCTTAGTTAACTGAACCTGTTATGAGGGCTACCAACCAAAGAATATTTTAATGAACTAGTTCCAGAAATTTTGATATTTTTTGTTAAATGCTGCAAACATGCTTGCCACAATAAAGTAGAACAAGATACTCATTCTTTGATTTCACCTTTCCCTCTCATTCCTACCATACACCAACAATTTGGTGAATTCTTCCCATTCTTCTAAGAATTTAGTATCTAGATCATGTGACTTCTTCAAACTCTGAATGCTAGCTAATATTATGTTGCACCAGTGTATATTTTTAAGATGAAATAATATAGCCCCTAAATTCTAACTCCATTTTATCCATCACCTCCTAAATCTATCCCCTGGATTATATTATCATCCACAATTATTCCTGCTCCAGAATCTTAAGTTTCAAATATGAGCATCTCTGAATGCTTTCCCCTACGCTTTCAGTTTATTCACACCCCAGTTCTCCTGCTCCTCCTCTCCTCTCTCTTCCCCTTCTTTTCCCCCTTCCCCACTTTTCTCCCCCTCTTCCTCTTTTTCCTCTTCCTCTCCTTTCTCCCCTTCTTCCTCTTTTTCCTCTTCCTCCTTCTCTCCTTCTTATTCTTCAATTTCAGCAAGGTATTTAGTTGGAAAAAAGTCTTTCTTTTCCTTCCCATTTTTGGCTTACTTTCATTCTCTATCCAATCTGAACAACAGGTAGGTAGTTTTTGAAGCTGAAATTCTGACAGGAGAGGCTTGTGATGGAATCAAAAGCACAAAATTACAAGACCATCTAACAAAAAACATCAAGCAGAAAAGAGTAGTTGAGGGGAAGCAAACAGGTATGAAGCAATAAGACAGAAGAAATCAGGGAAACTAAGACTAGAGATTCAAAGCCATAGAAAAGTGTGGGCAAGGGTGAGCCTAGGTGTTTTTTTTTTCTTTTTTTCTTTCTTTCTTTTATTTTTTAAGGCATTTGCAGTCATGAGCATAGAGGGTAAGGGTAGGTGGAAGTAAAATCCTAAATTCTGCTTCTATAGGGCTCTTTGCCTACTAGGAAAAGGGGATCCATAATCTTGAGGGACATGTCACCTAGGTATTACTAGATGAGCAAGTAATAACTTGCTTATATGTGCCGTATGCTCATTGATTTAATGAAAATAGTAATGGTAATCATATCATAGGCTTGTTGTTAACTAATTCAATTAAGTTTAAAGTGCCAGGAAAAGTTCTAGGCCTCATAAAGAGTGTTTAGAAGTGCTAATGTTTATTGTAATTATTATCCAAATTATGGTGAGATCCTATGAACCATCCCTTTCCCACATAAAGTACACTCTGATGTTTGACTATTTCTCTACATTTGATTAAGTACTAATATATACCTTGAAAGTGAAAATGAAGGGAAATCCCTTCCTGACATAGAAAATAATTTTGATCAGACTGTAAGTTTTATTCATAGGTGAGATGTCATAAGCTTTCTATGCTCATCCAAACTAGCCCCTCTTCTGACCTGGCAGATATTCTGACTTAGACTGACAGTGTATGTAGCCAAACTCATCCTCTCTGCCTTGATTTTATGCAAGATTCTTCTACATAACCTGGCAACATGGTGTGAACCACATGGTACAAGCCACATAGAAAAAGCAAAACATTATAAATTGAAAAATACTTCAATTTGCTTAGTCATGTCTGACTATCTGTAACTCTGTGGACTATAGATTCCAGGTTTCTGTTCATGGGATTATTTAGGCAAGAATACTGAGGTGAGTTGTCATTTCTTCCTCCAGGGGAGCTCCCTAACACACACACACACACACACACACACACACACACACAGAGAGAATTTGGACCTCTACCTCCATGGTAGAAATGCATTTAACAAATCTAAATAGTATGATTAAAGTATTACATCTCACACAATGACTCCTACACACTATGTAAATATATTTTTTAAAAACCTAACAGAAAAATGGAGTGAAAATCAGAATTACAATGTAAAAAAGCCAAATGTAGCTAATTGAGGGTTATATAGAATTTTGTGTCATATATGGCATTATACTTCTCGATTTGAATTTGAAAATGACATGGTAATAATATGAAAATATTAGGTTTTCATGTAAGTTATTAACTTCAGTTTTTCAGTTTCTATCAATCTTGGTTTGCTAAAGGAAAAAAATAGCAAAAAATTGTATGATCACTTGCTTCAATGTGTTTTATTTCTCTTATATGTATGGAATATCTGTGCATAAAATTTTGCCTTTTCAAAGACCCTTTCTTTTTCCTGTTCTAAATATGTGTCATATAAATATAATACATAAATAATCTAAATAGGTAAACATTTGCTTAACTAAAAGATCTAAAAGCAAATTGCCAGAATCCAAATGGATTTGTACATGCTATTCCCTGCATATTTCTGGTCAAGAAATAGAGAAATGCAAAGCTATCATTTCAACCACCCCCAAAAATTCATGCTATTGCCTTAAAATCTTCACTAAGCATGTATACTGTTCACACACAAAACCACTGCTGATTATATTGAAAGAATCCTGTGTATAAGATTATAAAATCAAATCATGTTCTGTGAAATCTTATAGAGCCTTTATTTAAGTCTGAGTCATAAAATTGCACCTGCATTTGAAATGGATTTTACCCATCATCCTAAGTACTCATTTAAGTCAATGTGCGCATAATTGTATTGGCAACTGCAATACTGCATTTAGGAAAAAACCTGTCAGAATTGTAATGAGAAAACAATTTTCAGAAGTTTTCTGAGTTTGATCTAAAGTAGCACATCATACTTGCTTGCATATTTCATTTTATCTTGCTCTAAAAATAAACCCATTATGAAATCTTAGGATATTTTCTCTTCATAGCGGTTATGTAGCTTGAGCACTGTAACATACTTTTGCATAAAATATTAAAGTTTTATAGTTTTGTACTTTTATTTTGAATATGTCAAAAGTAAAGCACAAGTCCACTTCAAAGGAAGGTACTAATATACATCTATGACATTACAACTATATCATAAATACTACATTTAATTAATTTAAGGGCTTGAAAATCTACATATTTAATTACACATATCATCTATTTGGCCAGACAATCTTACCACTTCATATTATTGCCTGTCACAGGGATTAGTAACATAGAAAGTGGGTAAATAAAAAATATACAAATTGTCTGTTTACATCAATAGGTAGATCATGGATAGACAGAAATATCAGTAAGAAAACATTGGCCTTAAATGACCCATTAGATCAGATGGACTAAATGGATACCTATACAACATTCTATCTGCAACCAGTACAATATACATACTTTTCAAATGCACATATGTACTTTTCAAAGGCACATTCTCCAGGATAGATCACATACTAGGCTGAAAAAACAAATAAAAAACCTATCAATAAATTTTTAAAAATTGAAATTATGACAAGCATAACTAACCATCAGGAAAATTTAAAAAAAAAACACATGTGATACTACCTCACACATGTCAGAATAGCTATTATCAAAAGGCAACAAATAATAAGTAATGATGAAGATGTGGAAAAAAGAAAAACCTCTTATACTACTGGTAGGAATGTAAATTTGTATAATCACTGTAGAAAACACCATGAATGCTCCTCAAAAAATTAAAAATAGAAATACCATATGATCTAGCATTTTCACTTCTGGGTATTTATCCAAATAAAGCAAAAACACTAATTCAAAAAGATATATGCACTCCATGTTCATAGTAGCATTATTTACAATGATTGAGATATGGAAGCAACCTAAGTGCCCACTGACAAGTGAACTGATAAACAGTAAGACTCGTGGAATGTTACTCAGCCATTACAAAGAATGAGATTTTGACCTTTGCAAAAACATGGACAGATCTAAAAGGTATTATGCTTGGTGAATAAGTCAAACTGAGAAAGACAAAAATTGTATTTGTTCACTTGTATGTGGAATCTAAAGATAAAACCAAAACAAACTAACAAATAGAACAGAAATAGACTAACAAATATAGAAAACAGACTAATGGGTGGCAAGCAGGAGGGAGGCAGAGGAATGGATGACATAATTGAAAGGGATTAAGAGGTACAAACTTCTACCTATAAAATAAATAAATCACAGGGATGTAATGTACAGCACAGGGAATACTGTCAATAATATCATGTTTTTTAAAAACAATACAGATTAGAGCACCCAAAGGAAAAATAAAGAAACACAATACAAAAGGAACATTAATATACATAACAAGCTTTGTTGGCTGTAGGTATACCAAACTTAGAGGATAATTTAGAGTAATAAAAGTATATATTAAAAAAAGAAATGTTCAAAATAAGGAATCTAGCAATGCATTTCAAAATATTAGAAAAAATAACAGAAAATTAAAACCAGTTAAAGTGGAAAGTAAACAATTTAAAATAAATCAACTAGACAACATATATAGGGGTCTTGTTTTTGTACCCATTCAGAAATAGAGACCAAAAGAAAGCAGGAGTAGCAATACTCATATCAGCTAAAATAGACTTTAAAACAAAGGCTGTGAAAAGATACAAAGAAGGACACTAAATAATGATCAAAAGATCAATCCAAGAAGAAAATATAACAATTATGAATATATATGAACCCAACATAGGAGCACTGCAATATGTAAGACAAATGCTAACAAGCATGAAAGTGGAAATTAACAATAACACAATAATAGTGGAAGACTTTAATACCCCACTCACACCTATGGATAGATTAACTAAACAGAAAATTAATAAGGAAACACAAACTTTAAATGATACAATAGACCAGTTAGACCTAATTGATATCTATAGGACATTTCACCCCAAAACAATGAATTTCACCTTTTTCTCAAGCACACATGGAACCTTCTCCAAGATAGATCACATCCTGGGACATAAATCTAGCCTTGGTAAGTTCAAAAAAATTGAAATCATTCCAAGCATCTTTTCTGACCACAATGCAGTAAGATTAGATCTCAATTACAGAAGAAAAAAACTATTAAAAATTCCAACATATGGAGGCTGAACAACACGCTGCTGAATAACCAACAAATCACAGAAGAAATCAAAAAAGAAATCAAAATATGCATAGAAATGAATGAAAATGAAAACACAACAACCCAAACCTGTGGGACACTAATCTATGCCAAAACCAATACAGAATTGTAAAGTAAAAATTTAAATAAATAAATAAATTAATTAATTTTTTAAAAAAAAAGCAGTGCTAAGGGGAAGGTTCATAGCAATACAAGCATACCTCAAGAAACAAGAAAAAAGTCAAATAAATAACCTAACTCTACACCTAAAGCAACTAGAAAAGGAAGAAATGAAGAACCCCAGAGTTAGTAGAAGGAAAGAAATCTTAAAAATTAGGGCAGAAATAAATGCAAAAGAAACAAAAGAGGCCATACCAAAAATCAACAAAGCCAAAAGCTGGTTCTTTGAAAGGATAAATAAAATTATCTATGCCAAAACCAATACAGAATTGTAAAGTAAAAATTAAAAATAAATAAATAAATTTAAAAAAAAATAAAAAAAAATAAATAAAATTGACAAACCATTAGCCAGACTCATCAAGAAACAAAGGGAGAAAAATCAAATCAATAAAATTAGAAATGAAAATGGAGAGATCACAACAGACAAAACAGAAATACAAAGGATCATAAGAGACTACTATCAGTAATTGTATGCCAAAAAAATGGACAACATGGAAGAAATGAACAAATTCTTAGAAAAGTACAACTTTCCAAAACTGAACCAGGAAGAAATAGAAAATCTTAACAGACCCATCACAAGCACAGAAATTGAAACTCTAATCAGAAATCTTCCAGCAAACAAAAGCCCAGGTCCAGACGGCTTCACAGCTGAATTCTACCAAAAATTTCAAAAAGAGCTAACAACTATTCTACTCAAATTCTTCCAGAAAATTGCAGAGGAAGGTAAACTTCCAAGCTCATTCTATGAGGCCACCATCACCCTAATACCAAAACCTGACAAAGATGCCACAAGAAAAGAAAACTACAGGCCAATATCACTGATGAACATAGATGCAAAAATCCTTAACAAAATTCTAGTGATCAGAATCCAACAACACATTAAAAAGATCATACACCATGACCAAGTGGGCTTTACCCCAGGGATGCAAGGATTCTTCAATATCTGCAAATCAATCAATGTAATACATCACATTAAAAAATTGAAAAATAAAAGGCATATGATTATCTCAATAGATGCAGAGAAAATCTTTGACAAAATTCAACATCCATTTATGATAAAAGCTCTCCAGAAAGCAGGAATAGAAGGAACATACCTCAACATAATAAAAGCTATCTATGACAAACCCACAGCAAACATTATCCTCAATGGTGAAAAATTGAAAGCATTTCCCCTAAAGTCAGGAACAACACAAGGGTGCCCACTTTCACCACTACTATTCAACATAGTTTTGGAAGTTTTGGCCACAGCAATCAGAGCAGAAAAAGAAATAAAAGGAATCCAATTGGAAAAGAAGAAGTAAAACTCTCACTGTTTGCAGATGACATAATCCTCTACATAGAAAACCCTAAAGACTCCACCAGAAAGTTACTAGAGCTAATCAATGAATATAGTAAAGTTGCATGAGATAAAATCAACACACAGAAATCCCTTGCATTCCTATACACTAATAATGAAAAAATAGAAAGAGATATTAAAGAAACAATTCTATTCACCATTGCAACGAAAAGAATAAAATACTTAGGAATATATCTACCTAAAGAAACTAAAGACCTATATATAGAAAACTATAAAACACTAGTGAAAGAAATCAAAGAGGACACTAATAGATGGAGAAATATATCATGTTCGTGGATCGGAAGAATCAATATAGTGAAAATGAGTAAACTACCCAAAGCAATCTACAGATTCAATGCAATCCCTATCAAGCTACCAACAGTATTTTTAACAGAGCTAGAACAAATAATGTCAAAATTTATATGGAAATACAAAAAACCTCGAATAGCCAAAGCAATCTTGGGAAAGAAGAATGGAACTGGAGGAATCAACGTGCCTGACTTCAGGCTCTACTACAAAGCCACAGTCATCAAGACAGTATGGTACTGGCACAAAGACAGAAATGTAGATCAATGGAACAAAACAGAAAGCCCAGAGACAAATCCACGTATGTATGGACACCTTATCTTTGACAAAGAAGGCAAGAATATACAATGGAGTAAAGACAATCTCTTTAACAAGTGGTGCTGGGAAAACTGGTCAACTACTTGTAAAAGAATGAAACTAGAACACTTTCTAACACCATACACAAAAATAAACTCAAAATGGATTAAAGATCTAAATGTAAGACCAGAAACTATAAAACTCCTAGAGGAGAACATAGGCAAAACACTCTCTGACATACATCACAGCTATCACCCACCTCCCAGAATCTTGGAAATAAAAGCAAAAATAAACAAATTGAACTAATTAAAAGCTTCTGCACAACAAAGGAAACGATAAGCAAGGTGAAAAGACAGCCTTCAGAATGGGAGAAAATAATAGCAAATGAAGCAACTGACAAACAACTAATCTCAAAAATATACAAGCAACACCTGCAGCTCAATTCCAGAAAAATAAACGACCCAATCAAAAAATGGGCCAAAGAACTAAATAGACATTTCCCCAAAGAAGACATACAGATGGCTAACAAACACATGAAAAGATGCTCAACATTACTCATTATCAGAGAAATGCAAATCAAAACCACAGTGAGGTACCATTTCACGCCGGTCAGAATGGCTGCGATCCAAAAGTCTACAAGCAATACATGCTGGAGAGGGTGTGGAGAAAAGGGAACCCTCTTACACTGTTGGTGGGAATGCAAACTAGTACAGCCACTATGGAGAACAGTGTGGAGATTCCTTAAAAAATTGCAAATAGAACTGCCTTATGACCCAGCAATCCCACTGCTGGGCATACACACCGAGGAAACCAGACACGTGTACCCCAATGTTCATCGCAGCACTGTTTATAATAGCCAGGACATGGAAGCAACTTAGATGTCCATCAGGAGAGGAATGGATCAGAAAGCTGTGGTACATATACACAATGGAGTATTATTCAGCCATTAAAAAGAATACATTTAAATCAGTTCTAATGAGGTGGATGAAACTGGAGCTGATTATACAGAGTGAAGTAAGCCAGAAAGAAAAACACCAATACAGTAAACTAACACATATATATGGAATTTAGAAAGATGGTAATGATAACTCTGTATGCGAGACAGCAAAAAAGACACAGATATATAGAACAGTCTTTTGGACTCTGTGGGAGAGGGAGAGGGTGGGATGATTTGGGAGAATGGCATTGAAACATGTATAATATCATATATGAAATGAATCGTCAGTCCAGGTTCGATGCATGATATAGGATGCTTGGGGCTGGTGCACTGGGACGACCCAGAGGGATGGTACAGGGAGAGAGGAGGGAGGGGGGTTCAGGATGGGGAACACGTGTATACCTGTGGTCGATTCATGCTGACATATGGCAAAACCAATACAATATTGTAAAGTAATTAACCTCCAATTAAAATAAATAAATTTATATTTAAAAATAATAAGAAATAAATAAAATAAAATAAAATAGCATCAAAAGAATAAAGTACAAAAAAATCAACTAAAATAGAAAATATACATAAAGAAAATGAACTAAGTCAAACCTGATGACTGAAAAACTCTAATAAAGTTGATAAATGACTGGCAATAAATATGTCTAAGAAATTTTTTTTTTAATTTTCTAAAATGAGAAGTGAAAAAGAAGACATTGCTGGAGAACAGACATTAGGTTGTAAGAGGATATTGTGAAAGAAATATTGCCCATGATTTGAAATCC
The DNA here is from genome assembly GCF_014754425.2 of Oryx dammah. Lineage (NCBI taxonomy): Eukaryota > Metazoa > Chordata > Mammalia > Artiodactyla > Bovidae > Oryx > Oryx dammah. The sequence continues at coordinate 62,072,751 of NW_024070205.1, read as the reverse complement.
TATAGAAAATAACTATATTTCCTACAGAAAAAAATATCTTCAAAGACTATACTGTGTGGTCAGTCATGTCTGACTCTTTGCGACCCCATGGACTGAAGTCCCCCTGTTCATGGAATTTTCCAAGCAAGAATACTGGAATGGATTACCATTTCCTTCTCCAATCTACAAAGACCAGAGTTACTAAAACTAAAATATAAAGAAATAGTATGAAGAATGCCGTATCAAAGAATATTCTATATCAATGAATAACTCTCTTCTAAAAATTGCAGTCAGTCCTTAATCTCTTCCTACAAAGAAACCTTCAGTTCTGGGTGGCTTTACAGGTAAATGATTCTAGAATTTTAAAGAATAGCACTAATATTGCTAACATTTATCAGAGAATTAAACATCAGGCTCACTTCTAACTCTTTTTGTTAAATCAACACAACCTGAATACCAAACCTGACAAGCATATTCCAACAAAGAAAATTTTCAAACCAATATCTTTCATGAACATGGATGGCATATCCTAAATGAAATTCAGTAAAATGGATCTAGAGATATGAGGGAAAGAAATATAGTACATAAAAATCATGTTGGATTTTCTACGTGTGTGTGTGTTAGTCACTCAGTCGTGTCAGACTCTTTGCGATCCCATGGACAGTAGCTCACCAGGCTCCTCTATCCAAGAAATTCTGCAGACAAAAACTGGAGTGGCTTGCCATTCCCTCCTTCCTAGCAGATCTTCCTGACCCAGGATCAAACCCAAGTCTCCTGATTTTCAGACAGATTCTTTACCACTTAAGCTACCAGGAGACCTAGGGATAACTCTAGGAATCAAATTTTAGTTATCATTCAAAGATAAATTGTGAGTCATCATGGTTATAGGAACAAGGTAAAAATAAAGCAATCATCACAATACATGTAAAAAAAGTTGATGAAATTTAACACAAATTCCTTAGGATAAATTTTTAAGCAAAATAAGACTAGAAATATACTTTATCTAATTAAGAGTATCCACCTTAATTATACAGTGGAAGTGACAAATAGATTCAAGAAGCATCTGAATGCAGAGTTCCAAAGAATAACAAGAAGAGATAAGAAAACCATCTTCAGTGATCAGTGCAAAGAAATAGAGGAAAAGAACAGAATGGGAAAGACTAGAGACCTCTTCAAGAAAATTAGAGATACCAAGGGAACATTTCATGCAAAGATGGGCTCGATAAAGGACACAAATGGTATGGACCTAACAGAAGCAGAAGATATTAAGAAGAGGTGGCAAGAATACACAGAGGAACTGTACAAAAAAGATCTTCACAACCCAGATAATCATGATGATGTGATCACTAATCTAGAGCCAGACATCTTGGAATGTGAAGTCAAGTGGGCCTTAGAAAGCATCATTACGAACAAAGCTAGTGGAGGTGATGGAATTCCAGTGGAGCTATTTCAAATCCTGAAAGATGATGCTGTGAAAGTGCTGCACTCAATATGCCAGCACATTTGGAAAACTCAGCAGTGGCCACAGGACTGGAAAAGGTCAGTTTTCATTCCAAATCCAAAGAAAGGCAATGCCAAAGAATGCTCAAACTACCGCACAATTGCACTCATCTCACATGCTAGTAAAGTAATGCTCAAAATTCTCCAAGCCAGACTTCAGCAATATGTGAACTGTGAACTTCCAGATGTTTAAACTGGTTTTAGAAAAGGCAGAGGAACCAGAGATCAAATTGCCAACATCCGCTGGATCATAGAAAAAGCAAGAGAGTTCCAGAAAAACATCTATTTCTGCTTTATTGACTATGACAAAGCCTTTGACTGTGTGGATCACAATAAACTGTGGAAAATTCTGAAAGAGATTGGAATACCAGACCACCTCATCTGCCTCTTGAGAAATCTGTATGCCAGTCAGGAAGCAACAGTTAGAACTGGACATGGAACAACAGACTGGTTCCAAATAGGAAAAGGAGTGCGTCAAGGCTGTATATTCTCACCCTGATTATTTAACTTCTATGCAGAGTACATCATGAGAAACGCTGGACTGGAAGAAACACAAGCTGAATCAAGATTGCCGGGAGAAATATCAATAACCTCAGATATGCAGATGACACCACCCTTATGGCAGAAAGTGAAGAGGAGCTAAAAAGCCTCTTGATGAAAGTGAAAGAGGAGAGCGAAAAAGTTGGCTTAAAGCTCAACATTCAGAAAATGAAGATCATGGAATCTGGTCCCATCACTTCATGGGAAATAGATGGGGAGACAGTGGAAACAGTGTCAGACTTTATTTTGGGGGGCTCCAAAATCACTGCAGATGGTGACTGCAGCCATGAAATTAAAAGACGCTCACTCCTTGGAAGGAAAGCTATGATCAACGTAGATAGCATATTCAAAAGCAGAGACATTACTTTGCCGACTAAGGTCCATCTAGTCAAGGCTATGGTTTTCCCTGTGGTCATGTATGGTTGTGAGAGCTGGACTGTGAAGAAGGCTGAGTGCTGAAGAATTGATGCTTTTGAACTATGGCGTTGGAGAAGACTCTTGAGAGTCCCTTGGACTGCAAGGAGATCCAACCAGTCCATTGTGAAGGAGATCAACCCTGGGATATCTTTGGAAGGAATGATGCTAAAGCTGAAGCTCCAGTACTTTGGCCACCTCATGCGAAGAGTTGACTCATTGGAAAAGACTCTGATGCTGGGAGGGATTGGGGGCAGGAGGAGAAGGGGACGACCGAGGATGAGATGGCTGGATGGCATCACGGACTCGATGGATGTGAGTCTGAGTGAACTCTGGGAGATGATGATGGACAGGGAGGCCTGGCGCACTGTGATTCATGGGGTCGCAGAGTCAGACACGACTGAGCGACTGAACTGAACTGAACTGAGATCTAATAGACAAAGTGCCTGAAGAACTATGGATGGAGGTTTGTGACATTATATAGGAGGTGGTGATGAAAACCATTCCAAGAAAAACAAATTCAAAATGGAAAAATGTCAGTTGAGGAGGCCTTACAAATAGCTGAGAAAAAAAGAGAAGTGAAAGGCAAAGGAGAAAAGAAAAGATACACCCATTTGAATGCAGAGTTCCAAAGAATAGCAAGGAGAGATAAGAAAACCTTCCTATGTGAACAATGCAAACAGATAGAGGAAAACAAAGAATGGGAAAGACTAGAGATCTCTTCAAGAAAATTAGAGATACCAAGGGAACATTTCATGCAAAGATGGGCTCAATATAGGACAGAAATGGTATGGAACTAACAGAAGCAGAAGATATTAAGAAGAGATGGCAAGAACACACAGAAGAACTGTACAAAAAAGATCTGAATGACCCATATAACCATGATGGTGTGATCACTCACCTAGATCCAGACATCTTGGAATGTGAAGTCAAGTGGGCCTTAGGAAGCACCACTATGAACAAAGCTAGTGGAGGTGATGGAATTCCAGTTGAGCTATTTTAAGTCCTAAAAGATTATGCTGTGAAAGTGCTGCATTCATATGCCAGCAAATTGGAAAACTCAGCAGTGGCCACAGGACTGGAAAAGGTCAGTTTTCATCCCAATCACAATGAGGGGCAATGCCAAAGAATGCTCAAACTCCCGCACAATTGCCTTCATCCCACGCACTAGCAAAGTAATGCTCAAAATTCTCCAACCGAGGTTTCAACAGTACGTATACCGAAAACTTCCAGATGTTCAAGCTGGTTTTAGAAAAGGCAGAGGAACCAGAGATCAAATTGCCAACATCCGTTGGATCACAGAAAAGGCAAGAGAATTCCAGAAAAACATCTATTTCTGCTTCATTGATTATGCTAAAGCCTTTGACTGTGTCGGGAAGATCCACTGGAGAAGGGATAGGCTATCCACTCCAGTTTTCTTGTGCATCCCTTGTGGCACAGCTGGTAAGAATCTACCTGCAATGTGGGAGACCTGGGTTCAATCCCTGGGTTAGGAAGATTCCCTGGAGAAGGGAAAAGCTACCCATTCCACTATTCTGGCCCTGGAGTAAGTCCATGGGGTCACAAAGAGTTGGACCTGACTGAGCGACTTTCACTTTCACTTTGACTGTGTGGATCACAACAAACTGTGAAAAATTCTTAAACGGATGGAAAACCAGACCACCTTACCTGCCTCCTGAGAAATCTCTATGCAGGTCAAGAAGCAACAGTTAGAACCAGACACGGAACAATGAACCTGTTCAAAATTGGGAAAGGAGTACATCAAGGCTGTATACTGTCACTCTGCCTTTTTTTTTTTTTTTTTGCAGAGTATATCATATGACATGCCAGGCTGGATGAAGCACAAGCTGGAATCAAGATTGCCAGGAGAAATATCAATAACATCAGATATGCAGATGACACCACCCTTCTGGCAGAAAGCCAAGAGGAACTAAAGAGCGTCTTGATGAAGGTGAAAGAGGAGAGTGAAAAGTTGGCTTAAAACTCAACATTCAGAAAACTAAGACCATGGAATCCAGTTCCATCATTTCATGGCAGATAAATGGGGAAACAATGGAAACAGTGACAGACTTTATTTTCTTGGGCTCCAAAATCACTGCAAATAGTGACTGCAGCCATGAAATTAAAAGACACTTACTCCTTGGAAGGAAAGTTATGATCAACCTAGATAGCATATTCAAAAGCAAAGACATTACTTTGCCAACAAAGGTCCATCTAGTCAGGGCTATGGTTTTTCCAGTGGTCATGTATGGATGTGAGAGTTGGACTGTGAAGAAGGCAGAGCACCAAAGAATTGATGCTTTTGAACTGTGGTGTTGGAGGAGACTCTTGAGAGTCCCTTGGACTGCAAGGAGATCCAACCAGTCCATTCTAAAGGAGATCAGTCCTGGGAATTTTTTGGAAGTACTGATGCTAAAGCTGAAACTCCAATACTTTGGCCACCTAATGTGAAGAGTTGACTCATTGGAAAAGACTCTGATGCTGGGAGAGATTGGGGGTAGGAGGAGAAGAGGACGACAGAGGATAAGATGGCTGGATGGCATCACCGACTCGATGCACATGAGTTTGAGTGATCTCCGGAAGATGGTGATGGACAGGGAGGCCTGGCGTGCTGCAATTCATGTGGTCACAAAGAGTCGGACATGACTGAGCGACTGAACTGAACTGATACCTAGGGCTACTGGATATAAGTGTCTTCCCTAACCTTGACTCGTCTACTTCAAATCGTGTGCTTCCCAGGTGATGTTAGTGGTTAAGGATCTACTTACATATGCAGAATACACAAGAGACATGGTTCAACCCGGGGTCAGGAAGATCCCTTGGATTTGGAAATGGCAACCCATTCTAGAATTTTTTTCCTGGAGAATTTCATGGATAGAGGAGCCTGCCAGGCTATGGTCCATGGGGCAAAAAAGTCAGACACATCTGAATGACAATATATTAAACATAAAGAGATAGACACATAAAGAGTCCACAAGGAGTTGGACACGACTGAATGACAATATATTTAAGACAGCATATTAAAAAGCAGAGATATCACTTTTCTGACAAAGGTCCATATAATCAAAGCTATGGTTTTTCCAGTAGTCATGGACTGATGTGAGAGCTGGACCATAAAAAGTCTAAGTGCCAAAGAATTGATGCCTTTGAACTGTGGTGCTAGAGAAGACTCTTCAGAGTCCCTTGGACAGCAAAGAGAGTGCACCAGTCCATTCTAAAGGAAATCAACTCTGAATATGCATTGGAAAGACTGATCCTGAATCTGAAGTTCTAATACTTTGGCCATCTGATGAGAAAAGCCAACTCTTTGGAAAAGACCCTGATGCTGAGAAAGAGTGAAGGCAAAAGTAGAAGGGGGTGGCAGAAGATGAAATTGTTCGATAGTATCCCTGACTAGAAGGACATGAATCTGAGCAAACTTTAGGAGATAGTGAAGGACAGGGAAGCGTGCAGTCCATGGGGTAACAAAGAGTTGTGCATGACTTTAGTGACTGAAAAACAATAACTTCCAATCATAACCATTCCCTTCTCAAGGGGATCTTCGAGACCTAGGGATCAAGTCTGGGTCCCTGCATTTCAGGCAGATTCTTCACTATCTCAGCCACCAGGGAAGTCCTCAAATCATATACAAAAATCAATTACAAGTAGATTGTAAATATAAACATGTAAGGAAAATGACTTAAGCCATTACAGCAAGGGATGCCAAGCTATGACCTATAGGGCAAACCCAGCTCACAACATCTGTTTGTATGGTCTGTGAGCTAACAATGAATTTTATCTTTCTCTTTTTTTAAATGGGAAACAAAAACCACATTTTCTGATATGGGAAAATTACATAAAATTCAAGTTCTAGTTTTTATAAACACTTCCTGGAACATACTCCTACCCATTAGTTAAAGTATAGTTTATGGCTAATTTTGTGCTACAACAGTAATGGTGAGCAGGTTATAGAAAGATCATTTAGCCTGCAAAGCCAAAAATATTTACTACCTGAATCTCTAAGGAAATTCTTCATCAACCTTGGCAGTAGAGGATATTGTATGAAAATATCTATTAGCTTTGTGGTGAGGAAATTTTACTAAACAGGAAATAGGAAGCACTAACCAAAAAGAAGAAAAGATAGACAAATCAGCCCATGTTAAATTAAAATTTTCTGTTAATCAAAGTTTTTTGGTTCTGTTTTGGTTTTTTTGCAATTCTGAATTCTTTAATATACACAGAACAGAATCAACAATTTGTCTTTCTTTGGAAAAACATCACTTGTTTGAGCATTTCTCTTCTGCCATTAAACGATTGATAAAGCTTGCTAAAGGAGTAAAGAAGCATTAAATAAATGTCTACTTCTGAAAGCAGTCAACTTTATTGAAATTAAAGGCTTAGTTCTACAAACAGCAGACCTCTGCTAAACCTCTTCAGAAAGGACCCTAGCACACTTCCACAATATCCTAAGAATTGGTAAATTAGCAAAATGCACAAGAGATGGCAAATTTGCCATCAGTCTCTTGAAGTGCTGTTAAAGCTGGAGAGCCCAGATACCTGGGAGGGTCAGTCAATTCCCAATGTCAACTCGAGCTTGTAGGACAAGCAGGGGCTATGTAAATTTCTATAGAATACTGGCTTCTGTGATTTGAGCTTACTGTTTGACATCCCTTACACTGGAGTCAGTTGGGTGCCTCTGAACTGCACATAAACCAATCCCTCCTCAAGGGTATACTTCACAGAGAACAAAATTACCATATATCATGTGTAAGGATTGGCTTTCTTTCATTATTTTTTCAAACCCAATACACTTGTGATCCAGGTTAAAATAACAAAGACAAAAATAACTACCAAAGATTGTTGGATTCCCGGTAATAATCATTGTCCCTTCTTCCTTAGTTTGAATACTTGGGTTCAAACTACAAATCCAAGTTCTTAATAGAATTTCCCTGATGGTCCAGTGGCAAAGACTCCATGCTCCCAATGCAGGGGGCCAAAGTTTGATCCCTGGTGAGGGAACTAGAACCCACATGCCACAACTCAGACCTAGCATAGCTAAATAAATAAAATAAGCAATGATAACATGAACCACAAGAAAATTAACATTTCACAAAATAATCAAGAATGAACAGACAAACGGCACAGTTTGAGAAGGTATTTGCAACATATGGTATTGAAAAATGCTTAATAATCAGAACATATACATTGAACAGAGCTTTCCTGGTGACTCAGACAGTAAAGAATCTGCCTGCAATGCAGGGGTCCCAGGTTTGATTCCTGGGTTGGGAATATCCCCTGGAGAAGGGATTGGCTACCTACTCCAGTATTCTTGCCTGGGAAATCCCATGGACAGAGGAGCCTGGTAGGCTTCAGTCTATGGGGTCACAAAGAGTTGGATACTACTGAGCATCTAACACACACACACACACACACACACACAAAGAATCTTATCCCACCCCCCCAAAAAAACCCCCAAAAACCTAACAACAGAAAGGGATACAGATGGGCAAACTTAAATGAATGATATTCAAACAGCCAGTAAACATATGAAAAGGTGTTCAATCACATAAGACATCAGAAAAAAATCAAATTATGATAACAATGAAATAATATAGCAACCACACTAAATGACTTAAGTCAGTAAGGCTGACAGCAATTATTATCAAGAATATACATAAATAAAAAATTAGATCTTTTACACATTCCTGTTGTGAAGATAAATTTATACAATCACTTTGAAAAACTTTTTTATTATTATCCAGTACGTGTTGAAAGTGAAAGTATTTGTCACTCAGTTATGTCTGACTCTTTGTGCCCCCATGGACTCCATGGCATTCTCCAGGCAAGAATATTAGAGTGGGTAGCCATGCCCTTCTCCAGGGGATCTTCCAAACCCATGGATAGAACCCAGTTCTCCTACACTGCAGGCAGATTCTTTACCATCTGAGCCACCAGGGAAGCTCACATTATCCAGTAACCCCACTCCTAACCGCATCATAGGTCAAAAAATGCACTACCAAGACTACATTACAGGTCACCTTCTTTTCTGCTCCCAACCATCACGCCTTCTCATATCTCAAAGCCTAATCCCTAACAAGATGAGTTTTGCCAGTGTTTGGAATTTGTGCTGATGAAATGATACAGAATACACCCTGTGTCCAGTTTCTTTCATTCAATATTACACCCATTTGACTTATTCAGGTTAACATATTTTTTTGCTAAGTCACTTCAGCCGTGTCCGACTCTGTGTGACCCCATAGGCTCCCCCCGTCCCTGGGATTCTCCAGGCAAGAACACTGGAGTGGGTTGCCATTTCCTTCTCCAATGCATGAAAGTGAAAGGTGAAAGTGAAGTCACTCAGTCATGTCCGACTTAGCGACCCCATGGACTGCAGCCTACCAGGCCCCTCCATCCATGGGATTTTCCAGGCAAGAGTACTGGAGTGGGGTGCCATTGTCTTCTCCTCAGGTTAACATATGAAACAGTAATTTATTTTCACTGCTACTTCGTATTCCATCGTGTGATTACCCTACAACCTAACTATCATATATCTAGCTGGTGAATATTTAGGTTGTTCCCATATTGGTAATATTATATTTAACTCTGCTGTGTACAGTTTTTTGAACTTGTGATCTGGATATATATTTAAGAGTGTGACTCATTATTTATTTCCTTCAATTTCTCTTGGTTTAATTAGCTTAATTCAAAAGATTACTTAGCTCAATTTGATTTTTTCTTCAGTTGGAATCATGAATCATCAATTTAAGTCTATTCCATTTTTCTAATATAAGCATTTAACGTTATCAATTCCTTCTAAGCACTGTATCCCACATATTTTCTTAGGTTGTATTTTTATTTTCATTCGATTAAAATATTTTCTAACTTCTCTTTGGACTTCTCCCTGCCTTCAGCCTCCTTCTTACGTCCAATCTTTCTCATGGGAACCAAATAGAAGTTCTTAAAAGAGAATTTATTAAAAGGTAGATATTTCATTGTGTCTCTGTCTCCCATGGCTACTATGCTATTATGCTAGCCCATAACTGAATAAAGCAATTATTTAAGATGTTGCCAAATTATTTTTGACCTCTGTATATTAGACACATCTTTCCTTTTATCTCTTACAGGTGAAAAAGTCTATATGTCTGTCTCTGGGAGAAAGGAAACCCTTATTAAGTTTCAGGCTATCTGCCCAGCAACCTAAGCTCTCCAATGGGTTCAAGTTATTATTTTTTAATTTATCCAGCTTTTTCTCTTAGGGTAGATAAAATTATATTCCTAGTTTTTTTTTTTTTTATATCTTAGAAATGGGTTCTCAGGATAAGAACTGAAATTAAGCAAAACAACTCTCAAAGTCCTGAAGAAGGGTATTTGAAACATGAATCAGAAACATGTAGTAATAGAAAGAACTGCTAATATTTGATGTAAAATATATAAATGTTGAAGTAGTATTTGTTTGCTTTAAATAGCAGAAAATACTAATAAAGACTAATTTGTAAATAGGAGATTCAAGATATTGAGTTCTAGAACAGGTTATGAAATAGGAACAAAGACAAATTAAGATTATGAGAAAATTTAGGAGATTTGTAGGGTAGAAATAGAAATATCAATATTAATCTAGAAATAAACCCAGAAGGACAAAAAGGAATATAGAGGAAAGAATGTTTTTTTTTAATTACCATAAACTAGAAGATATAAAATTTTGGATTGAAAGTGCATTTTCAACATAACAAAGGAAAACACAGAGAGATACATATACATCTACACACACTGTGATAAAATTTAAAGATGTTAAACAAAGAGAAAAAACTACTAATTTTTTCATAAAGTAAAAACAAATCAGCTCCATGAAAGTAAGAATCATATAGAGATCAGATTTCTCAATGGCAATGAGAAATGTTAAACAATGCAGTGCTTTTTATCCCAGAATATGAGTTCACAAGTCTTCCACCTTATATATGATGATGTGGTAGGAAGAAAAATGACCTCCCTTGAAATGTTCATGCCCGAATTCCTAAAATTTATGAGTATGTTACGTTATGGTTCAAATTAAACTTCACAGGTATTTTCATGGTTAAGAATATTGAGATGAAAAAACTACATGGATTATCCAGATTCAGTTCAGTTCAGTTGCTCAGTCATGTCCAACACTTTGTGACCCCATGCATTGCAGTATGCCAGGCCTCCCTGTCCATCACCAACTCCCAGAGTTCACTCAGACTCACGTGCATCGAGTCCGTGATGCCATCCAGCCATCTCATCCTCTGTCGTCCCCTTCTCCTCCTGCCCCCAATCCCTCCCAGCATCAGAGTCTTTTCCAATGAGTCAACTCTTCGCATGAGGTGTCCAAAGTACTGGAGTTTCAGCTTCAGCATCATTCCCTCCAAAGAAATCCCAGGACTGATCTACTTCAGAATGGACAGGTTGCATCTCCTTGCAGTCCGAGGGACTCTCAAGAGTCTTCTCCAACACCACAGTTCAAAACATCAATTCTTCGGTGCTCAGCTTTGGCTAGATCTAATCACATGCATCCTTAAGAGTGGAGGTAGGCAGAAAGGTGGGTGATAGGGATGCAGCGTGAAGAGGATCCTCTGTACTGCTGGCTTGAAGATGAAAGAAAGGAGTCATAAAACAAGGAATGGTGGCCACTAGAAACTGGATAACCCTCAGCTTGCTACCAGAAAGAAAACAGGGACCTCAGATCTAAAAACACAAGGAACTGAATCCTACCAATAACCATAGGAAGTGAATTCTATCAGAAACAGGTTTCCTCCTTCTGAAAGCCTCCAGAAAGGAATGTATCTTGCCAACATCTTGATTTTAGTTCAATGAGATCTAAATGTATTGCATTTTTTATCTCAGAAACTGTAAGATAATAAATTTGGGGTCCTTGAAAGCCATTACATTTGAGTTAATTTTGTCATCACAGCAATAGAAAACTGATACAATTTTTTCACTGATGATCAGTATAAAGTTTGAGATTAACTTTTTGTATATAAAATGTTAATCATTTTAACATCTATTTCTGTACTGTTATTATTAACCTTTATTGATCTTATATGCTGCAAATAATGTCTCCACGTTTATTTTTTCATTCATTAACTTTATAGATGATGCCTTTAATCTTCTATACAAGGTTTGTTTTGTTTTGGATTATTTCAACCTCTATCATGACCTTAAAAAAATTATTAGATTATGGTTAGTTTACAATGTCCTGTTAGTTTCAGGCGTACAACAAAGTGATTCCATTATACATATACACTCATTTTCTTCATATTCCTTTCCCATATAGATTGTTAAAGAGTATTGACTAGAGTTTCCTCATAACTTTTAATGCATTCTCAATCTTAAAACTTGTCTAAGGAAGAGTCTAAATATATATGTGTGTGTATGTATGGAGAAGGCAATGGCACCCCACTTCAGTACTCATGCCTGGAAAATCCGATGGATGGAGGAGCCTGGTAGGCTACAGTCCCTGGGGTCGAGAAGAGTGGGACACGACTGAGCGACTTCACTTTCACTTTTCACTTTCATGCATTGGAGAAGGAAATGGCAACCCACTCCAGTGTTCTTGCCTGGAGAATCCCAGGGACGGGGGAGCCTGGTGGGCTGCCACCTATGGGGTCGCACAGAGTCGAACACGACTGAAGTGACTTAGCAGTTATATGTATATCAACAATTTCATACACTAATTTTCAAATGTTTAAATTTTTTAAATATTTTCATGCAGTATGTATATTTATTTGGGAGTGCTCTCAGGATTAACATCTTTACTGGGAAGGAAAGAAAACAGGATTGGACAAAGGGAAAAGCTGGACTGCAACACAGTCACACTAAGAGGATGGTCAACCCCAAAGGGAGCTCTGAGGGTGAGACTACCCTTCAGAGAGGCTAGAGTTGGGCCAAGGAGGCCAAATATCTATACCCACAAATAGACCAGTCTTTGGAAAACAACAAGATATCCTAGGGTAATTTTTTAAAGTCCAATTTCTATCTGGCCTTTGCTAAGCATCTTGTCTACTATTGTCTACTATTATTTCTGTTGTTGTTCTTTAATCACTAAGTGTGTCTGACTCTTTGTGACTCCATGAACTGTAGCCCACCAGGCTCCTCTGTCCATGGGATTTCTCAGGCAAGAATACTGGAGTGAGTTGCCATTTCCTCCTCCTGGGGAATTTCCTGACCCAGGGATGAATCCATGTTTGCTGAGTTTCCTTCACTGCAAGCTGATTCTTTACCACTAAGCCACCAGGAGGCCCATACTATTACTTTCTACCCTGGTTTTAAAATGACTGGGTCTTGTAGCTGGCTGGCAGCTTTAGGAGGGTTGCAGGGATTGAGGGACTCTCTGAGGGAGTCGGCGTCCAGTTTATCAGCCAGATCAGGGATATTCAGGTCAAGTCATACCTGGTCCATAACAAATCACTCCCTTCTTCCTTTTCCCCATCCACTTTTATTGTTAAGCACAACAGAATATATGCGTATTGGTAGCCTCAAGAGTCTATGAGTCACAACGACATTTCACATTATTTATACCCCAAAGTAGAAGAAACTTTAATAAAATTACTCTTGTCTCCTCAAGAGACAAATGATCACATTGTAAGACAGGCCTCTAAGTCGACTCAGGAATTATGTGTTTACATTTCCTGGGGTTATGGGGTCTGTGATCATTATAAACAGGAGACTGAGATTGCACAATACCCAGAGAAAACAATTTACATTCTGAAAAGGTTAAGTTTTCAAGAAGACTCAAGAGAGAAAGAAAAGGCAGCTGTCTCTTCCCCCTTTATAAGCAAAGAAAATTCATTTAATTTGTTTATTTTATTTTTTGATGTGGATCAAAAAATAATTCAAAATTCATTTTAAAATTATTTTTATGAAAATGTTAGCGTTCTGCTTCTTCTTTTGTTGCTCTTTCTGACTCTCATGGTAGCTCACTTTCTTTCTTTTTAAAGTTAAATTGAGATTGTGAGCTCATAACTTGCTGATTTTTAACAGCCCAAACCATAAATGACCTGGCTGAGAAATGTGACTCTCCAGAAAATGACTTGTATGAGCTTTTGCTAAGTGTCCTGGAGAAAAAGGCACCATCAAACTGATTCCAGCTTTTTCTGAATGTTTCTACTTGGAGTTCCCCAAATTGGCTTAAAAATGATTGAGAAGGAAACTTATTTTCCAATTTCCACATGTAGACCATATATCATTTTTCTTGTTGATATTTTTACTATAGGCAGGAGACATTTGCTAACAGTGAAACTCTTTCCCTGATGTTTATTAAGGTCTTATCTCTGTATCTGTAAAAGGATAAATATCAGCTCCTGCCTTACTCAGGCTCATGACGAAGTCTTCTATTTTCCATGAGGATAGTACAGTCTGGTATCTGCACAACACATTAGGTCATTTATAGAATCAGTGCTTCCTGAACAAGCACTGTGCAAACTGAAATTTCCTTCTTTTCTTTCCCTCTCCCCCTCCATCCCTCCTTCTCTCTCTTTTTATTTCTTCCTTCCTTCCTTTATCTCTTTCTTTTTTCCCTTTCTTTCTTCCTTCCTCCCTGTGCTTCTTTGTCACACATTTTTTTCACATCCATGAATTTCCTTTTCATTTTTTGGCTATACAGAGATTTTTATTTTAAAATACAGTGGTTGTGGGACTTCCCTAGTGATCCAGTGGTTGGGAGTCTGCCTTCCAGTTCAAGGCATGAGAGCTCAATTCCTGATCAGGCAACTAAGATCCCACATACCACAAGGCAACTAAGCCTATGGAGCAACTAAGGCCACAACTACTGAGCCTGTGTGTTGCAACTAAGATTCATGTAGCCAAAATTAAATAAACAAATATTTAAATAAACTAATTAAGTTAAATATAGTGGTTGTACTTTATCCAGCAATTCTAGATTTTGTACAAAGGGAACATCTCTTATACGTTCATAAGCCATCTTAATCACTTCTTTTATAGTTCTAGAAAATCTCTCATACTTATCAAATTGTGGAAATGATAAAGAATGCAATTTAATCAATGAATATTTACCCCTATAATTCTAAGTATAGACAAAGTTTCTTGAGTAACACTCAAACCAAATTTAAGAAGTCTTAAATTCATGTAGATAAAATAATATCCCATTTCTCAAATTTTGAGCCATGTGGGGATCAAAATAAATGTGTGTGTGCTCAGTCATGTACAACTCTTCGCAACCTCCTGGATTGTAGCCCATGAGGTTCCTCTGTCCATGGAATTTTCCAGGCAAGAATACTGGAATGGGCTAACACTTCCTACTCTAGGGGCTCTTCCTGACCCAAGGATCAAAATTGCTTCCCAGTGGCTCAGCGTAAAGAATCCACCTGCCAATAAAAGAGACCCCAGGGCTCAAACCTGCATCTCCAGGGAAGAGGCCCTGGAGGAGGCAATGGCAACCCACCCCAGTATTCTTACTTGGGAAATCCCATGGACAGAGGAGCCTGGCAGGCTACTGCCTGTTGGGTTGCAAAAAGTTGGACACAACTTTGCAACTGGGCTTCCCTGGTGGCTCAGAGGTTAAAGCGTCTGCCTCCAGATGCAGGAGACCCAGGTTTGATCCCTGGGTCAGGAAGATCCCCTGGAGAAGGAAATGGTAACCCATTCCAGTATTCTTGCCTGGAGAATCCCATGGAAGGAGAAGCCTGGTAGGCTACAGTCCACAGGGTCGCAAAGAGTTGGACACGACTGAGCGACTTCACTTTTCACTTTGCAACTGAGCACACACAGGGATCAAAATAAAGCAAAATGTATTTGCTTATAATAATTTTACTAGTTTATTATTTCCATGCTAGAAATATGTACAGATTTTGAAAAAATTTAGTTGAATGTGTGTTTTACCAACAAGAGAATAAATTATATAAGGGTTGTGGGAGTTTGTGTGTGTGTGTGTGTGTGTGTGTGTGTGTGTTGGAGATAAAGGTTTGATAACCAGGGTTTCCAGAATTGGTAAAATAAAAGTAAGAGCAAATTTAGTAGAAGCGCGAGTACTGAAATGAGCTAGGATATCAATAGTGACAATACACAAACACTGATATAAAAGAAGCACATATATCTGATAGGTACTTTCATGGCTAATTTTATTGTTATGTTTTCTAATAATAAAGAACACCTTTTGCAGCATCTCTTCCCCCCGCAGGAAGTTATAATATCTAAGAAATATTGCCTCATTTATGGTATAATAAATTCCTCTAC
This sequence comes from Oryx dammah, assembly GCF_014754425.2. Taxonomy (NCBI): domain Eukaryota; kingdom Metazoa; phylum Chordata; class Mammalia; order Artiodactyla; family Bovidae; genus Oryx; species Oryx dammah. Next base: position 62,057,133 of record NW_024070205.1, on the reverse strand, counting down.
CCACAGCTACTGTTCATATGATTCAACTGTAACTTGAGGAACAAGTCAGAATTCCAGTTTGGATTCTGTTTCATCAAATTCTGCATATGCTTAGAAAAGTCATAATGCTGATCTGTGTCCAGTCTTGTTCTTTATTAAACTTCATACCCAGTTTCTTTCTACAAAATCCGGGTCCTGGCTTCATCAGGTAGGGGACTACAACATCACAACACTATGCCTCCATTCTATTTCAGTTGTAAACGTTTGACTATAAACATGAATGACTGTTCTATACATCTGTGTCTCTTTTTCTGTCTCGCATACAGGGTTATCGTTACCATCTTTCTAAATTTCATATATATCTGTTAGTATACTGTATTGGTGTTTTTATTTCTGGCTTACTTCACTGTGTATAATGGGCTCCAGTTTCATCTACCTCATTAGAACTGATTCAAATGTATTCTTTTTAATGGCTGATACAGGATGCTTGGGGCTGGTACACTGGGATGACCCAGAGGGATGGTATGGGGAGGAAGGTGGGAGGGGGGTTCAGGATTGGGAACACGTGTACACCCATGGCAGATTCATGTTGAAGTATGGCAAAACCAATACAATATTGTAAAGTAAAATAAATAAATAAATAAATAATTTTAAAAATGAATGAAATTTTTGAACAACACTTCTGGAAAAATTTAGTTTAAAATGTCATCAATTAATATGACACACACCAAGTTTTTTTTTAAGTTAAATTGGTTATTAGATGAATTATTCACTCAGTGCACTCAGTAGGACGACACAAGAAGAACTGTTCTATTCACCCACTCAAAGTCCTTGTTTTTGACTCATACAGTCATTTAAATCCTAGGGATATGGGTTTTCAAAAGACAATTCAAGTTACCTGTGATTTGATGGTATAACAGAAGCACCTACAAGGAAGAAGAACAGTACAAAAAGGGTACAGGGGACATGAAGACACTACAGTCACAAAATGGCAAGTAGGGAGAAACTGTTGTTGTTGAGTCACTAAGTCACACCCGACTCTTTGTGACCCCACGGACTATAGCCCATTAGGCTCCTTTGTCCATAGGATTTTCCAGGAAGAATACTGGAGTGGGTTGCCATTTCCTTCTCCAAGGGATCATCCTAATTCAGGGATCTAACTCATATCTCCTGCTTTGGCAGGCAGATTCTTCACGGCTGAGCCACCAGGGAAATCCAGTGAAAATTTATTCCATGCGTATTCTATACCAGATAAGACTGAGAAAATGTGATAGTTGCCAGAGAAATAGAAATTAGCCTAATTTACTATTTTAATACAAGCCTCAGTAAACTATTAGTCTTATATGAATATAGCAGATAAAATCTTTGTGATAGGAAATCTTTGTGATATGCTTTTAATTTCACATTGCAAATAAAAATTTTAAATGCAATTATTTATTTATAGATATTGGTATGTTAGTAGTTTTAATATATAATTTTTAGCTTTCCGCAAACTGTTAAAGCTCCTAAAAAGATTTTTGATATACTATTCTCCCAGGAGCACTCCAATTGTTCTAATTCAGATTGGCAACACTTATTAGCACATGCTTTCTATACACTATGTAGATATATATTATAGGTATACAATTATATATATCCAATCTGAATTATATAAAGATATAATGATTATATGTTTACAGTATATATACAAAGTATATATAAAGTCTTAAAGTTCAACTTATGCCATCTGTCATTGGGACATGGTTGTCATTTAAACATATCATCTTTATCAATGTATGTTAGCAAAAAGCTATCACAGATAACAGAGGCAAAAATCAGGTTTATAGTGAAGACTTCACTGAGACTATTTCATTCAATGTAGCTTGTGACACACAATGGGAATTGCACCATGGTGGGCCAATACTCGACAGGAATCAGATATAGTAAAGGAAAAACAAGAATGAATTAATATAAGTGGGAAGGGTTGAAAATAAGCTAGGACCCTAGTGACAACACATAAATACTGATATAAGGATAAAAGGAGCAAGTACATCTGGGAGCTAATTTTACTGTTATGTTTAATAAGATAAAGAAGAGCTTTTGCAGCATCCTTCCTTCAAGGAAGTTATACTATCCAAACCTGATAGCCTGATCACAGCCCATCATGAGGACAGCCACCTTGTCCTCTAGAGGATTTGACGCAGTGGTGCCGGGGGAACCTGCACTTCTTCCCCTCCCCTCCCCACCTTTGTCACCCTCAGACTTTGAAAGATCTACCTATCCAAACTGAACTGCGACTCCGTCTGCCAAGATGGAATCAGGACCCTCAATGGTTGACGTTACTGTCTTCGGGGAATCTTTTTTTTTTTATTTTTAATTGGAGGAAAATTGTTTTACAATATTGGGTTGGTCTCTGCCATACAACAAGGCGAGTCAGCCATAAGTATACTCATGTCTCCTGTCTTGAACTCCCTCCCAGCCTCCACCCCACCCCCACCCCCCCAGGGCATCATAGAGCACAGGTTGAACTCCCTGTGCTATGCAGCATCTTCCCACTAGCTACTTACTTTACACATGGTAGAATATATACATATGTCAGTGCTCTTTGGGGAATCTTAATAGCCCTTCAGGGTCTTCAGCTTTAATTGTTAGAGTTATACCTAATATTTGCTTAATTTTTTTATATCTATTTCTGTACATATTGTTATGACTCATCTTGTATACCTAGACTCTCCTTCAGTGACAATCTAAAAAATTACTTAACTATTAATTTGGGATTTCCAAAGAAACCTTTTTACCTTCTTCCTACTATATCTTAGTTTTCTGCTTTATTTATTTTAGAATGTATATCAACTGACTTTCTTTTCCACCATTCTTTTGGTTATTTTGTTATTCTCCCTCATAAAATGAACTTCAGGTTACATTTCTTGAGAGGAGCAATAAAGAATTTTCTTTCTTAATAATGAGGATATGCAGGTTTAGGGCCTTTTTGTTCTTATGTGTCTCTCAGATTTTATGTACACACTATTTAGAGATTATACAATTTGACTCTAGGCTTTTTCTTTGATGCAATATTGCCTAGGGATTATTCAAAATTTCCAAATAAAATTTAATTTTTGGCTAACTTTCAATTTTATTTTTCTGATCTTTTTTTGGATTATGATTATGGACTTTCATATCTTTACTTACTAAAGTGATTTAATTATATTTGTGGTCAAGTATATAATTGATTTTGGAAGAAACTTCATTATCATAAAATAATATATCTCTTTTAATTTGAAATGTATCTATATCTAACTAAATGTGCTGTCCTAATCATTTCTATTGACTTCTCCAAATCTGAGCTTTATTGCAATTCCTTAGTAGATTTATATTTATTCCATTTTCTAGTTGCACATTTTTTGCTTATAAAACTAGTAGACTGAAAAATATTACTTTGAATTAATGTTCAGTTCAGTTCAGTCGCTCATTCATGTCCGACTCTTTGTGACCCCATGAATTGCAGCACGCCAGGCCTCCTTGTCCATCACCAACTCCCGGAGTTCACTCAGACGCATATCCATAGAGTCGGTGATGCCATCCAGCCATCTCATCCTCTGTCGTCCCCTTCTCCTCCTGCCCACAATCCCTCCCAGCATCAGAGTCTTTTCCAATGAATTAACTCTTCACATGAGGTGGCCAAAGAACTGGAGTTTCAGCTTTAACATCATTCCTTCAAAAGAACACCCAGGGCTGATCTCCTTCAGAATGGACTGGTTGGATCTCCTTGCAGTCCAAGGGACTCTCAAGAGTCTTCTCCAACACCACACTTCAAAAGCATCAATTCTTCGGTACTCAGCTTTCTTCACAGTCCAACTCTCACATCCATACATGACCACTGGAAAAACCATAGCCTTGACTAGATGGACCTTAGTCAGCAAAGTAATGTCTCTGCTTTTCAATATGCTATCTAGGTTGGTCATAACTTTTCTTTGTAATTCAAATTCTGATTTTGTGCAATTGAATGTTTGTCTCATTTATTTTATCATTTTCCAATATACATACACATATATATTGTTACTTGCTTCTCAGTTTTATTTTTTTCTCAATCTGTGGTTTTTACTGGTTGATTTCTTATTTGGTCTGAGTCTTTGCTTGAATATTTTCTCAGATATGATAATGTAGCTCACTTCTATCCTATTCCAAAATACTGCTCATTTATTTATAGAAATGAATGACATCTGGGATAAATATAAAACAAATACTGACTTACATTTTCCTCAACTCAAATAAATGTTCTTCTATTATTTGTTCATCGTTTCCTTTCTGCCATCTACTTTTTTTTCTTATTCTGGACTTCAATCAAAAGGAGCTACCCGAAGACTTTCATGATTTTCATAGTTTTGTAGTTTTGTATTTTTACTCTGCACCTAGAGAAACATTATTATCATTTTTCCAATCTACCAACTATGCAGTGACTGACCTACACTGCATTTTGTTTCATTTTTTAAAAAATGATCTTATTTGTTCTTTTTTCAAAAAATGTTTAAGTAGCTCTATTTGTTTGAATTCTCTTTTACTCTATTTTATTGAATTCTCTTTTTCTCAGCACTAGCTAGAATTCTCTTTTACACCTATTTCACTTCAGGTGTTCTGTTATTTCTTTGTCTATTTTTGAGATCAAATTCTAGGTGTAAACTGCAAGGCTTAATAGATCTGTGATTGATGGTAGGAAAAGCATTCTCTGCAGTGTGCATGACTTTAAGTAACTGACCAGCATTCAGCCTCCCATACCAGCAGAGGGAGGCTGTTTTCCCAGTCTCTAAATTTTGCAAGTAGAGAAAACAGCTCACCTTTTTAGCTCCCCTTGGATGTTTGGGACCAGAGGTACTCTCAAAAGGCTTGATGTCAACCTTCCTACTGAAAGGTCTACAGATCTCTGTGAACTGAGATCTCCCCTGAGTGCCCTGGGTTCTCATCCCAACATTACAGCAAGCTGACCGCATGGCCAGCCTCTCCACTGAGGAGACCCAACCCATTGCTTCCCCTCAGTCTGGAGGAGGGGAGTATCCCAGGCCTGATTCCACCAACCTGCTGATCCCAGCAGTAGCTGGTCCAGAGAGGGAAGCTTGTTGCTGTTGATATCAATAGCAGACAATCAACCAACTCATTTTTATACAGTTCCACAAAGCAGAGAAGAATTTCCTCATTCATCAGAAAGAAAAGTTTCTTACACAGTCACAACTTAAATAACTTTAAAACAAGAAATACATTAGCATCTTTATTACAAACGTAATTGGTTTTCTTTTCTTTTTCTTCATAGGGATAGGGTCACTAACTAAAATACACCACTGTAAAATCTGCAATTTAAATTTCATTTCATGCTGCATTGTAGAAATAGTTTACATAAATAGTGTCCATTAATCATTTAAAACAAAGGTTAAATGTAAATTAGAACCCTGCTACATATTTCTATGATTATTTATGGTTTTCTGGTAAAGTTTTATGTTTTAAGGGTGAAGGGGTTAGTGTTTTTGAAAGTAAAATATCTTTTAAACTAAAATTGATAACTTCTAGAAATCAATTGACCTGGAGAGAGTGCTGTAACATCAGAAACAGCATTTGAAGTTAAAAAACATGCTAGCTCTTGGTCACCATTTTAATTATGTCATAATTTAATCATTAAATCTCTTTCTTTGTGAGACTTGTCTGCCACATTAAGTAGTGACACTGAATACAATTCAATGAAAAGTGATATCATCCGGGTGGCTGTAATTTTTTGAAGAGAGAATATTGGTTTCTCAGTTTATTTAACAACAACAAAAAAGTTGTAAAAGGAATAACATTCATATTAAGACTAGTTCAAACTGCATTGACCAAAAGACAAGATACCTAGAAAAACACTTTTGGTCCTGTGGTTAGTAAAATCATTATTTATTCCTTTTTCAGGAAATACTTATGTAATTGATCAACCTTTCACTCATCATTCTAAAATACCGTTCTGTAATCACTATTAATTTATTTCATATATTTATATTCTTTAATTTGAATCTGATTTTACTCTTTTATCACAGCTTTGATACGATAACATGTCAAGAATGACAATCTGAACTTTAGGAAACAAGAGAAATAAATAATTAGACATTTTAACATTGTACTAAATTCCAAATGAAAGTATTGAAGGTGTTACCTGAATTAAAGTTATTTAGAAGAAATAATATTTTGATGCATAATAACCCAGAAATAGTACAGATTATAGTCACTGGGGAAAAAAAGCAAAGCAGCAAAACAAAAACACCTGTGTTTATTTCAGCACTAGCTAGTATCATATTTTATTGCATCATTTTCTTTCCATAGGTTGTTAGGGATACAGTTAGCAGTGCCATTAATGTAATGGTTCCTAACCTGAACCTAAAGCAAAGAATGCATTATCCTGATGAACTATATCACTGTGGCTCTATGTCATTATCTCATTTACTCCCCTGGATATTTTTGAGCAACAAGATTTTGAGAAAGAAGTGAAGTTATAAAAGGAAGAATTCTAAATCTTTTATAATACAACAATAGCATCTATAATGTTGAATGAGAGTTTTCAAGATATGTGCAATATTTTTAATAAACTACTATTATAATATTCATCCAGAGATTATTTAGTTAACTAGAATGCTAATTGGATATGTCTGAAGCAAAATTCAAGTAATTGTTTCCAATAAACTATCTTAATGGCTTTTCATTCATATTATTTCCAGATCACGTTATTCAAGCTTGGTTATATGTAAATACAATAGTTTGGAGCTCGTTGTCTCAAGCAAAAATTACACTTCAATTATGCTCTAAACATATTTCATGTTGCTCTTTACTAGACCAAGAAAGCAATTACACTTTAACTCTCCCTTTCTGATGAAATAATAATCAGAATGCATTAACATATTTAAAAGCATAGATCACTAAGTGCAATGTCATTTAGACATTTAGAGAATGGAAATTAATGAGTCAGGTTCAGAAAATTAGTTTCAGTATTTTGATAATAGTAAGACCTCTGATTGTGAAGATAAATCTAGAAATTTTGGTTTAAAATCTAGGTTTCCATTAGTATCTCTACAGACAACATGACTTGGAAGTGATCCTCCACAATTTAATCTTTAAAATAAGCAAAATCTGTGTTTGAATATTTCCTGTGCACATGAAGCATTGTGAATAGCAAGCACACAGGGGAAACTTTATAAATTAATTTACATTGAGAACAAATGTCATGCAAAGTACATTTTGATATGATCCTGAAAGGACAAACATCAGCCCTTGAACACCATATGTGGGCTGCATTATGGCTTACTGGCACCAATCCATAATCTATTTCCAGCAGCCGCCATTTCAAAAATTTATGAGGACCTGGAAAGCACAGAAGGGCTAAAGAAGCCACTCGAGTTCTGCTTATTAGCATACTCATTAAGCCTAATCAATAATTGATGAACCATTTGTGAAAAGCATATGGACAAAATTACATCTTGGCTTAGACCATTCAGAAAAGAGTCATAAGTATTTTGCCCTATTGTTTGCTATGTAAACATGATGTCAAAACTGATTCTACACAGATAACTAAAAAAGCTTGGGCTTTCTTTTCTCTACAGACCAAAATTACAATGTAGTATGCCATATTTTAAAAATATTTTAAAAGAATTTACTACAGAAGCTATTGGAATGCAAAATTAGTGGGATATAATAAGAACTTTAATTTTCTTTTAATTGCCCCTGGAACTACTAGAGAGAAAAACAATCAAAGGCACCTATAAGGAAATGTGAAGACTTAAACACACTAGGTTATGGCACTTTCCTGGTAGTCCAGTGGTTAAGAATCCACTTAATGATACTGGTTTGATCACTGGTTGGGAAACTAACACTTAACACATAGATTTGACCATATGAAGAATAGTTTGTTTTAGCTCATGAAGTTGTGTCTGACTATTTTGTGACCCTATGGACAGCTAGGCCCCTCTGTCTATGGAATTCCCCTGGAAAGAATGCTGGAGTGGGTTGCCATTTCTTTCTCCAGGGGATCTTCCTGACCTGGGGATAGAACCCAGGTTTCCTGTATTTCCTATTCTTTACAATCTGAGCCACGAGGCAGGGAAGCCCTGGGAATTCTTATGTATGAGATGTATCCTCCCACACTTATTTATTCAATAATTTGTGTCTATTATGTCTATTAGTACAGACTCAAGAATATTTATTTCATACTTTGGTTTATAATCTGCTGCTACTATAATAAAATACTGTTATATTTATTTTACTTCTCTTGTCTGGTTTTGGCCTCATAAAATTAATTTGGAAGCATTTCCTCCTCTTCTACTATTTGGAAGATATTGAGAAGGATTGTCATTATTTCCTCCTGCAATATTGGGTAGAATTCACCAGTGAAACCATCTGGTCTCAGACTTTTCTTTGTGGGAGGATTTTGCCTACTTTCAATTGGGTTGCTTGTACTTTATTGTTGAATTTTAAGAGTTATTTGTACGTTTTGGATACAAATCCTTCATCAGATATTGTTTTGTAAATATTTTCTCCCTGTCACTAACTAGTGTCTTCTTAATTTAGAAAGTTCAACTTGTAAATTTTTCCTTTCTTTGATTGTGCTTTTTGTCTTCTCTCTAAAAGCTCATAACCTAATCCAAGGTAATTTGGGTCAGATAATTTCCTCTAGAAATTTTACCATATAACAATATACATTTAGCTTTATGATTCATTTTAAATTAATTTGGGGGAAAGATGTAGTATAATGTCTGTGTTTAAGCTATTTTTAGGTGGTGGTGGTGGTGGTGGCTGCTGCTGTTGCTTTGCCTATGAACATATGTTTGATCACTGTTGTTAAAGATTATACTTTTCCATTGTATTGCTTTTGTTCCATTTTCAAGGACTATATCTGTATGATTCTAGCTAGCTCTCTATTCATTTCCATTTATCCATGTGTTTATTCTTTTGCTAATACTATCTTGATTTCTGTAGTTTTTATATTTACTCCTGGAATTATACAATGTAAGTCCAATTTTTTTTTCCTTCTTCAGCACTCAATTGGCAATCCTAGACCTTGTGGCTTTTCACATAAGCTGCAAAATTTGCTTGTTAACATCTACAAAGTAGTTTATTGGAATCTTGAATGGAATTGTGGTAAATCTATTTATCAAATTTGGAAAAATTGAAATCTTAACAATATTGAATGTTCCAAACCATGAACATGTACATTTATCCATTTATTTAAAACTAATTTGTTTTATCAAAGTTTTATAGTATATTGCTTACCCTTCCTAAACATATTCTGTTAATGTTACAGCTAAGGACTTTTTTGATGATTTTTAAAATGGCATTATATTTAAGATTTAAAATTCCAATTGTTTATTACTTTCTTTTTTAAAGACTTCTACTATGCCTGTGTCCTTACTAGACTCAAATTTGAGTTTCAGGAGTTTTTCGTTGATTCTTAGATTTTCTGCATGGACAGTCAGGTCACCTATAAGTGAACACAGTTTAGTACTTGCTCTCCAATCTACATCTTTAATTTCCTTTCCTTTTCTTTCCTTATGCAACAAGCTATGACTTCCAGTACAATGATGAACAGCAGCAATGAGAGAGGATTCTTTGCATTGTTCCTGATCTTAAGTAAAAAGTATCCAGTTTAATCACCATTTAATATCATATTAGTGATAGGGTTTTTGTAAATAATATGACATACTTTTTCTATAACACTCAGAAAATCATAGTAATCAAAATTTTTTCAGCTTCCATCACAAATGTGTATATACCTCTCTATTTTATTATTAATTGCCCATTATCAGAAAATACTTTTCTAATGCTAACATAGAGAAATGTAATTTACCCTTAGGTAATAGTTGGCAGAGACCCAGTTATTAAATTTAAGCTCTATAGAATTCTAGAACCCAATAAAAAAATAGACATGTGGCTAGGGCATTTTGCAAATGCAAAATGAACTGGCATAAATAACCAAAGGAAAATGTTCAGAATAGTCATGTAACAAGCAAGTGAAATTATGTAATGCTGAAAGAGGGATAATCTAGGAAATATTCTGTGATTGACATCCACATAGAGAAACTTAAAACACAGAAGACAGTAAAACAGTAGATCCTTTATAATTTCTATTTTCTTCTGATTCTGTCTCTAATAATAATTTTTCATCACCAGTAGGCTTTATTCCAGACACCAGCAGTTAGAGGATGAAAAGTTAGATTTTATTGGAATAAAATACATGAAAATCACTGTTCAAGGAAACACAGGGCCACTTTATCATTTACTCTAAAATTAAAAAAAAATACTCTTGTGGAGCATAATTTCTTTTCTGTATTAATGTCAGTGACTCTTAACAGACTCTGAATAGAGTATTCTTTGAAAAAAGAATTATGCTAGGGTTGACATTCCTAATGCTGGTTCCCACAGTATCTAAGTACAACTTAAGAATAGTAATTATAGGACTCAATATCATGAAATTGAACTATTCAAAAAGTGTACTATTAAGGGATAAATTTTTTTAAAAAAAGCTAAAATCAAAATTCCCATAAGGTATAAAATAGACATAACTATAGGTAACCCAGAAAGCTTTTCTAGACAATGTATAGTTTTTTGTGTAAAGACATTTTTGTTTTTACATTTTCATTTGTTGATTGAATTCTACAGTTTGCATTGTATAACTAATTCATGACAACTAATTCTACTTGTCATCTTTCACATTTTTAATTATTTAAAAACCTGAATATTGAGATACCACTTTTCAGTCCAGTGTGTAAGAAGCTTGGAAGTTACCTCTTCATCATGAAAAATTACAAGCTGACCAAACTAGTCAACTTACACTTAGTTATAAGTATATATTACAAACTCTATAGTACCATGAAAAAAAAAAAGGGAGTATAACTGATGTATTAAGAAAGGAGAGAAAAATCAAATCACATAAGATAGTTAGTTAAAATCACAAAACAAAGTAAAAGCGTGGAGGACAAAAAGAGTGTTGAACAAAGAACAAGGCATCAAATAGAAAATGGTTACAAATACAGTAGATACTAATCCAACAATATCAAGAATCACAATGAAAATCAACAATCCAAATGCACTAATTTAAAAAAGTGATTGACAGAGTGGATCCAAATAAAAGGCCAATTTATGTAATCTACAAAAAATGTACTATATTTATTTATTTATTTTTAGAATGTTAGCTTTATTTTTTTTAATTTATTTTTTATTTTACTTTACAATTCTGTATTGGTTTTGCCATACATTGACAAAAGCAAATGGATGGAGAAATATACACCATGCTAACACTAAAAAGAGGAAGTGGGAGTAAAGATATTAATTTGAAACAAAACAGACTTCAGAGAAAGGAAAATTATCAGGAAAAAAGAGAGACACTACATAAAAATAAAAGTGTCAATTCTACAAGATATAAGAATTTTTAACATGAATGTATCAAATAATAGATTGCCAAAATACATGAAGCAGACATTCAGAGAACAGCAAGAAGAAATTGATGAATCTACAATAATCTTAAGAGAGTTCACCGTAGGTAAAGAATCCGACTGCAATGCAGGAGAACCCAGTTTGATTCCTGAGTTAGGAAGACCCACTGGAGAAGGGATAGACTACTGAGTCCCATATTCTTGGGCTTCCCTGGTGGCTCAGCTGGTAAAGAATCTGCCTGCAATGTGGGAGACCTGGGTTCGATCCCTGGATTGAGAAGATCCCCTGGAGAAGGAAAAGGCTACCCACTCCTATATTCTGGCCTGGAGAATTTCATGGACTGTAAGGTCCATGGGGTCCATGGGGTTGCAGAGTCTGACATGACTGAGCGACTCTCACTTAAGAGGAGTTCAACACCTGTATGTCAGCAATGAAGAGATTCAGCAGGCAGAAAATCAGTAGCAGTTGAATGTAACATTATCACTGATCAAGAGGATTTTATGGGCAACAGCCACAGATTATTTCATCCAACAATAGTAGAATAAACATTCTTCTCAAGCTTACATAGAACATTCACCAAAACAGAACATTCTGTGGGCCACAAAGTACAATTAACACTTTTAAAAGAATAGAAATCATACAATATCTGCTCTCTGAACAAGAGGGAATTAATTAGAAATTAATGACATAAACCTAGCTGGGAAATCAGAAATTAATTCAGAAATTAAACAACATATTTCTCAATTACATGAGTCAAAGAAGAAATCTCAGAAAATTTTAAAATATTTAAAATAAAATGAAAATGAAGATAAAGCTAATTAAAACATGTGGAATGCAGATAAAGTAGGGCTTAGAAATTTACAGTATTGAAATGCATACATAAGTAAAGAAGAATTATCTAAGATCAATTATCTAAACTTCTCCTTAAGAAAACTAGAAAGAAAAAAGCAAATTACCTCCAAGTGAGCAGAAGAAATGAAATAAAAATTAGAGAACAAATCAATGAAACTGAAAACTGAAAAACTGATAGAGAAAATCAGCAAAACCAAAAGCTCACTCTTTGACAGGATCAATGAAATCAATTAAGTCCGTAGGCAGACTAAGAAGAAAAAAGAAAGGACACAAATTGTTAACATCAGAAATGAAAGGCTGGATTTTATTTCAGATCCCATGTACACTAAAAGAATAATAAAGAAATAGTATCAACAACTCTATAGCTACAAATTTGACAACCTTGATGAAACGAACAAATTCTTTGAAAGACACAGCTGCCAAAACTCACACAAGAAGAAACAGACAATGTGAATAGGCCTACACTACTAAGAAATTGATTTAATAATTAATAATCCTCTGAATGGTGGCTCAGATGGTAAAGAATCCATCTGCAATGCAGGAGACTTGGGTTCAACCACTGGATTGGGAAGATCCCCTGGAGGAGGACATAGCAACCCACTCCAGTATTCTTGCCTGGAGAATCCCCATGGACAGAGGAGCCCAGGTGGGATACAGTCCCTGGGGTGGCAAAGAGTTGGACATGACTGAGCGACTAAGCGTAGCATAGCAGCAATCTTCTAAAATGGGCCCAGATGGATTTACTTGTTAATTCTTCCAAACATTTAATAAGAAAGAAACTATGCTGATTCTCTACAGTCTATTTTAAAAGATAGGATTAGAGACAATATTTCCTAACTCATCTATGAGAACAGCACTAGCATAATACCAAAATCAAACAAAGAGATTAGAAGAAACAACAGATAAATATCTGTCATGAACATAGGTGCAAAAATCCTCAATGAAATATTAACAAATTGAATCAAACAATATATTATATAAAAAGCAAGAATTTTTCAACATGACCAAGTAAAATGTATCTCAGCTGTGCAAGACTCTTTCAGTATTTTAAAATCAGTTAATATAATTCATCATATCAACAAACTAAAGGAAAATATCACATGGTCATATCAGTAAATTATAGACAAAACATTTGCCAAATCCAAAACCTATCTGTGATACCAATTTTACAGAAAACTAGGAAAAGAAAAGAACTTGATAAGATTATTTCTTCAAAAAATCCTATAGTTAACATTATATTTAATTATGAAAAGATCTAATCTTTCCCACTAAGATCAAGGACAAAGCAATTATATCTCCTCTCATCATTGCTTTTAGCATCATACTGGAAGCTCTAAGTCATACAATAATACAAGAAAAGGAATTAAGAGGTATATAGATTGGAAATAAATTATCTTTGTTAGCAGATGGCACAATCATCTATGTAGTAAATTTGAAACAATCAACAAAAACACCCCTGGAACAGGTACGTGATGATAGCAAAAGTGAAAGATAAAAGGTTAACATATCAAAACAAATTGTCTTCCTATATACCAACAATGAACAGTGGAATTTAATTTAAAAATAAAAACAATGGCATTTACTTTAGCACCTTAAAAATAAAATATTATGTAAAACTCTAATAAAATATGTACAAAAGCTGAGAAAAATTACAAAACTGATTAAAGAATTCAAAAAAGAACTAAATTAGTGAAGAGATATTTCATGTTCATGGATAACAAAATTCTAAAGTATTATCAAGATGTCAGTTCTGCTTAAGTAGATCTATAGATTCTGATAATCCCTGTCAAACCCCAGCAAATTGTTTTATGGATATTGACAAAATGATTCTAAAGTTTATATGGACAATGTAAAGATCCAGAATAACCGACACAATATTCAAAGACACAGACAAAAATGGAAGACTGACACTATCTGATTTCAAGGCCTAGAATAAAATTATAAAATTACAATAATCAAGACACTGTAATATTGGTGAAAGAATAGACAAATAGTTCAAAAGCATAGATTAGAGAGCCCAGTAATAGACCCACATAAATACTGTGGAATGATCTTGAACAAAGGAGAAAGTTAATTCAATGGAAAAACATTCTTTTCAAAAAGGCTGTTTGTTGAAAACAGAGTTTGGCACAACTAGACATCAACATGCAAAAAAGTGAATCCAGAAACAGACTGTATACTCTTCAGAAAAATTAACTCAAGAGGGTCCACGTGCCCAAATGTAAAACACAAAACTATTAAACTCCTAGAACATAATACAGTAGGAAAATCTAGATGACCTTGGGTTTGCGCTTTTTGTTAAGATGTAACACCATACGCACTATCCATGAAAGAATAATTAAGAATAGAACTTCATTAAAATTAAAAACTTCTGATCTATAGAAAATATCATAAATAGAATGAAAAGACTAGCCACAGACTGGAAGAAAATATTTGCAAAGACATACTTACTGAAGGATTATTGTTCAAAATATACAAAGAAACCTTAGAACTCAACAATAAGAAAACAAAAACGCTCAATTTAAATATGGGCCAAAGCCCTTAAAAGACACCTGGTCAAAGAAGATATACCAATGACAAATAAGCACAGGAAAAGATGCTCCACATTATATATTATCAGGGACAACCAAATTAAAATAACAATTATTCTAAGGTCATGTAATTAACTCTCATGTATATCATAGAGCTTTGGCATCTATACCAGAGTCTTGGTACTTTTGGTCAGAGCTTGTAAAGCTGGACACATGAAGTTTAAGAAAGATATTGGCTGTGGTAGATTGCATTATTAGGCCCAATTTGTCACCCTTCCATTATCCACATTCTTTGCTAATCTATTGAAGAGGCAAAGTCTATTCTCTACTCCTTCAATTTTAACTCAATTATGTAAATTGCTTTGATCAAATGCAGAAGTTACAGCTTGCCAGGTCTGACCCTAGGTTGTAAGAGACAACCTATGCTTCTGCATGTTTTTGAATTTTTACTTGTAATGTTGTCTTCACCACGAGAAAGCACTAGTCCACTAGCCCACTGTATCCAGAGGAGAAGAGACCCTCTGTGGAAAAACAAACTGAGCCAGATGAGTCCAGACAAGATCAGCCAATACTCTAACCTTGAGAAATGCTTAATTACATACAGAGACATTACTTTGCAAAAAAGGTTCGTCTAGTCAAGGCTATGGTTTTTCCAGTGGTCACGTATGGATGTGAGAGTTGGACTGTGAAGAAGGCTGAGCGCCAAAGAACTGATGCTTTTGAACTGTGGTGTTGGAGAAGACTCTTGAGAGTCCCTTGGACTGCAAGGAGATCCAACCAGTCCATTCTGAAGGAGATCAGCCCTGGGATTTCTTTGGAAGGAATTATGCTAAAGCTGAAACTCCAGTACTTTGGCCACCACATGTAAGAGTTGACTCATTGGAAAAGACTCTGATGCTGGTGAGGGATTGGGGGCAGGAGGAGAAGGGGACGACAGAGGATGAGATGGCTGGATGGCATCACCGACTCTATGGACAAGAGTTTGGGTGAACATCAGGAATTGGTGATGGACAGGGAGGCCTGGCATGCTGCATGCAATTCATGGGGTTGCAGAGTCAGACACGACTGAGTGACTGAACTGAACTGAAGGTTTCCTGGTTGTTAAGCAGTATCATGGCAATAGATAGCTTACATATGGGTCTTCTTCCTATGCATGTGCGAGCATGCTAAGTTGCTTCAGTCATATCCAACACTCTGCAATCCAATGGACTGTAGCCCTCCAGGCTCCTCTGTCCATGAGATTCTCCAAGCAAGAATGCTGGAATGGGTTGCCATTTCCTTCTAGAGGGGATCATCTTGACCCAGGGGTTGAACTTGCATCTCTTATGTCTCCTGCATTGGCAGGAGGATTCTTTACTTCTAGTGCCACCTGGAAAGCCCCTCCTATGCTTTGTATGTGTGTGTGTGTGTGTGTGTGTGTGTGTGTGTGTGTGTGTAAGTGACTTAGTCATGTCCAACTCCTTGGACCCCATGGACTGTAGCCAGATCTCCTGCATTGCAGACAGATTCTTTACCATTTTGAGCTACCCAGGAAGCCCTCTTCCTACACATATGTATATTAACTACTCATGTATTGTCAGAGAGCAAGTCTTGTTTTTCAACCAACTGAATATCAAATTAACCAAGTAAACCAGATATTTGTGGGTTGTTTGCAGCTTTATTTTCTCTATGAAATGCTTTTCCAAAACCCAGTCTCCCTGGGATATTTTAAACACAGTAAGCCCTTTGGCAAATTTTCTCTTGCAGCCAGTTTTTCTAATCTTCCATGATCCAATGTTTTCACCACATTTTGAAAAATCCTATTAGTTTAGACTGTATAGTGGTTCTTCTTTTAGAGAGTTTTATTTGAATAAAGCATGTTCTACAAATATCTTCAATTCTGTTTATATTCACAATAAGCAATCAGGTACTTGGTTATCTGTTCAGGACAATTCCATTTTCCATTATTGTAAGCAAAACCCTTATTAGATAACCATGGTTCTAGTTACTACTTTCTATTTACTTTTACCAAGGATTTCATTTAGCTTTATAGAGTAAAAATATTTTTCAAATAGCATACAAAACATCTGTTCTACAATAAACATTAATTCATAACTATAATTAGTAAGTTATAATAGTCCATATACCTATCTAGCTCTAGATTAGGTAGTTATACCAACCAAGTAGCTTAGGTGATATAGTTCCTGACCTTAGAATCTCCTGGTGAGACAAGAGAGGACTTAAATGCTCTCACCAAATATTTATATAAAAGTATATGAGTCAATGGATATATTAATTCACCAGATAGAAGGAATACTTTCACAATGCACATCAAATTCTCTGAGAGCACACTTGAAATAACTTATAATTGTGTAATTATACCTCAATAAAACTGAGAAAAAGAAAACATAGTACAAAATATAGGGAAACTCAGATATTAATACATAAGACTACATGTATCTTTTTGAGCCTGTTTTACAAAGTGAAGTAAGTCAGAAAGAGAAAAACAAATACTGCATATTGAAGCAAAAATATGGAATCTAGAAAAAAAGGTACTGATTAACCTATTTGCAGGGCTGCAATAGAGAAACAGGAATAGAAAATAGACTGTGGACACAGCAGGGGAAGGAGAGGTGGGATGAACTGAGAGAGTAGCATGGAAGCATATACATTACCTTATGTAAAATAGATAGCGAATGGGAAGTTGCTTATAACAGAGGGAGCTCAACCTGGTCCTCTGTGACAGCCTGGAGGGGTGGGATGGGATAGGGGATTGAGGGGGGAGGTTCAAGAGGTGGGGGCATAGGTATACTTTTGGTTGATTCAGATTATTGTTTGGAAGAGGCCAACACAATATTGTAAAACAATATTCTCCAATTAAAAATAAATTTTTAAATGGATAGAGTATTATTGGGGTAATCAAGGAAAACAAATAGAAATCTAGTTGAGTGAGAGCTACCATCTCCTTCAGCACATAGACAGCATCATCAGTTACTGAATGTTCCCTATAGTTGGGGAGAATTGCATAAATATTCTCACAATCTGGTTGTCTTGTTGATATGCAAAAGTTCACTCTAGACATTTATTTTAATATTTCTTGAGTGGAGGGTTTTTATCATTTTTTCAGTTCCTTTTGGACTGATGTTTCTTCTAGTGGACCCCAAAGAGACTGAGTATCCCTTTGAATTGTACTGGATAACACTCCAGGGAGATTTTCAAAGTTAGTCAAAACCTTAAGAAGAAGGCAAAAGATATGAACAATTAATTCACAAAGGCAGAAATCAAAATGACTCAGAATTATTTAAGTACTCTACAAAGTTGAAAATAAACAGTGGTCTTGGTAGTTGCTGGAAACTTGAGTTTTGTTAATTCATTAATGAATATTATTAATAAAGCATTATTCTTTCCAGTTATTATCATAGGTGCTGGGATACAGTGATGAGGAAATAGTCCTATGTTAATTGAGATTATATTTTAACACAGGCATCTATACTGAACTATAATAATTATTTGTCTCTATACATATTGTATATATTATATATTAAAAATATAAAACATTTTGGAGTACATAACTACTGAAAATTAATAATCAGTTACTTAGAATCAGTTAGTGTATTTCTGAGAATACTATTTAATGAAGAGCTTTTACTGAAAACAATAAATTTTAAAACCATTCTAATGTGTTGGCCAAGTAATTCAAATTCTAAGATTAACATGAAGTAATCAAAGAAACAGTAAACAATTATGCATAAGAATGCTTGTGTGCAGATTTATTTACAATGGAAAAAACTTATAAACAGCTTTAATGTAAAGAAGTAGAGGCCTGGTAAACATATTATGGTATATTGATTTGATCATATATTATGCAGCAATTAAATTTCAACTTTACAAAATTTGAACGATAAGAAGAAATGTTCATAAAACACCAATACAGTATACTAACACATATATATGGAATTTAGAAAGATGGTAATGATGACCCTGTATGTGAGACAGCAAAAGAGACACAGATGTTTAGAGGGGACTTTTGGACTCTGAGGGAGAGGGAGAGGGTGGGATGATTTGGAAGAATGGCATCGAAACTTATATACTATCATGTAAGAAACGAATCACCAGTCTATGTTTGAGGCAGGATACAGTATGCTTGGGGCTGGTGCATGGGGATGATCCAGAGAGATGACATGGGGTGAGAGGTGGGAGGGGGGTTCATGTTTGGGAACTCATGTACACCCGTGGTGGATTCATGTCAATGTATGGCAAAACCAATACAGTATTGTAAAGTAAAATAAAGTAAAAATAAAAATTAAAAAAAAACATTAAGTGGGAAAAATGAAATATGTAACTATATATATTACATATATATAGTAGGATCCTCTCATTTGATTGTTTTTTATTTTTTATGTGATATATTATCTGAATTAAAGCTCTAAAAATATTTTTAAGATACAAAAAAATTTACTTTTCAGTGGTTAGGACTTAAATTATTCTTTGTTTAATTTTCCTTCTATCTCAGGAAACGTCTTTAACCAGCCCTTCAATTATTCACATAAAAATCAAGTATATATTTCTTATTTAGAAGAAAAAACTGAAAAGAAACCATTAACTCAAATGAAATATTTTAGAGATAGAACTCAAATATTCTATGTAGAACCCATTTTATCTATATATTTTATGAGATATTTCCTTCTGCAGAAATTGGTTTTAAGATCTGTATTTCTTGTTCTAAATATGGAGTTTGATGGTTCTGTGCTGCACACTTTTCCTTATTTTTGTGACACTGTCTTCTCTTTTCAGTAGTTACCCTTTGCATCTCTTTTCAGAAGATGCAAAGCTGAGACAAAAGAGCTTGAAAAAAGATGTGTGGACCTGACCCTCATCTCACACTTCAGGAGAGGGTCATAAAAAGTGGTCCAGATAAAACTCATTTTGGACTGAACTGTTACTGATGATTGTATCATAATCTACTGTTGAGTTGCACATCAAGCCAAAACTCAATGGCTTCCAACAACCTGCATTAATTAAGGTTCACAATTCAGCAGATGAGCTGGAAGTTGGCTACATGTGGCTGGATATTTTTGTGTTAGGAAGCAGCAGCTGGGATGGTACTACTTCCCAAACAGGCCTATTGATCACTTAGGGCAATGCAGCTCTCTCTCCATGGACATGTGGGCCAACTGAGCACAGTTTTCTCCAGGCATTTGTAGAGATGGAAGGGGAACAGGCGAACTTCTTAAATTTAGGCTCTGCACTGGTGTACTGTCACTTCTGCCTACATATCACTGGTCAAGCAAGCCAGATGGCCAAGCATAAAGTGAAGACATGAGGATAAACACTGTATCACTGGACCTGCAGTGAAGCCAACGATGCAATCTGTTACAATGATGGCATCCAAGCATGTAACACCTTGATTGTGGAAAATGTACCAACGTTGGGATATATTGTTTTCTAATGTGACTCACTATAATTAGTGTACGAAGTGACATTCTTGGATGTTGGTTCTTCTTTAAAGGATGTGGACATTTCCAAATGTTAATCATCGTTAACAGTTGTGTCCGACTCTTTTGCGATCCCATGGACTGTAGCCTACCAGGCTCCTCTGTCCATGGGATTTTCCAGGCAATAGTACTGGAGTGGATTGCCATTTCCTTCTCCAGGGGATCTTCCTGACCCAGAGATTGAACCCAGGTCTCCCACATGGTAGACAGACACTTTACCATCTGAGCCACCAGGGAAGTCCATTAATCATCATAAGATATTGTGAATTTGTGATTCAGTGACTCAATATAATAAGCTGGGGTATTCTTCTCCATGTCTTGCTCATATTGTCTTTTTAATCCAAACAAGGACTATGATTTTAAAGATCCCAGGTGGCACTAGTAACTAGTAATCTCCTGCCAATGAAGGAGTGTTAGGACCAAACGGAGAAAACGGAGAAAAGCTGAGGCTCTGGGAATTCCCGCAGGCAGTGTAGCTCGACCAATCAGAAAAAATCCCCATAGCCCCCGCCTGCGCCAGACCCGAGCCAATCTAGATAGGGATGCGAGGTTTAAAAGTCCCGCGCGCGCATATGGTTTAACCAATCAGCTATGCTGTTACAGAAACAAAGAACCGTCTGTATAAAAGTATATGTGATTCAGAGCTCAGGGCCTTTGTCAGATTCCACTGTGCTGGATGAAACCTAGGCCTGGGCTCGAGCTTGTAATAAACCCCTTTATGCTTTTGCATTGCTGTGGATGTCTTATTCTCTCAGTTTTGGGGACTCGGACTCTGGGCACAACAGGAGATGTAAGAGATGCAGTTTTGATCCCTGAGCCTGGATCCCCTGGAGCAGGAAATGGCAACTCACTCCAGTATTCTTCCCTGAAAAATTCCATGGACAGAGGAACCTGGTGGGCTACAGTCTATGGGGCTGCAAAGAATCAGACACAACTGAGCAAATTCTTTCTTTCTTTTTTTCTCAAAAATGATGTCAAAGTTTTTGTGTATAACATCCATCCATGACCTAAGTTTAGTGCACTATTTTTTTGTTTCTTTGGAGCGTGGCCTTCCCTGTAGTGCTGAACTTTTAGCAGGAGTTCCTTGGATCTATTTCACCTACTGGTAAACTCCAGTCTAAATCTTTAAAGAGATGAATAGGCTAAAGTTAATTATAGTCTTCATGACTAACCAACTGGATCATTTAAATTAAACATTTGTAACACTAAGTCTCTTAATGTGAGAATCATTTTACTTGAGGACAGGTTGGTAAGTGAAACAAAATGAAGCAACTCAGTCCAAGAGTAGAATAATTTTCATGTGATGCTATCCGGGGCTTGTGAATCCTTTACTGAGAAAATAGTGGAGGTCAATCTCTTACCCAGAATGACCCTTCATGCTGGACATTGCCAAATCTCAACTTCAATCTCAAGAAAGCATTGAGGCCTGGATTAGATCTCACTTGGCATCCATCTCAAGAGTTGACTCTGCTGATTCATCAGAAGACAGCCAAGCCTTTTGATGTATTGGTTCCATTTTACCTGGGACACCTAACCCTGCTTCAATACTGGTCCCACAAGAATCTGAAGCTAAATGTACTTAAGGAATGTACTGGTTCTTTAGGATGGTGCCTGAGTATTATACCCATTAGCCAATTCTATCATTCTCTACTTGATGAAGTTTCTGTCTCTAGTATTCTTTCTCCAAAAATATTTTGACATATAAAACATCTCTAAAGCACATAATTAGGCTAACATAAATTTTATAAAATTGATTTCCCCATTCCTCATATACCCAATCTAAACATTTTTATGAAAGAGAGTTATTTTCTTCCACTGGGCTAATATAAAACATTCTGGATCACTGAAATGATAGTGACTAGCACTTCTTGCACACCCTAAGATATCATTGTATGACACATATTGTATAAGCAGGGAAACATATCTTAAGAATTACCACTTTGTTTTATAAGTGCTAGCAATAAAAACAGAGGACAACTGCTAAAGAGGGTTGAGCTGGAGAATCTGGGGTCTTTATTTGCAACAGATGGAACTTGAAAACATCATGAATTAGTTAAAAAATTAAAAAGCAAAAAAATAAAAAGAGCTACTCACTAAAAAGATTCTTAAAAGAAAACAAAAAGAATGAGTTGGCATTAATTAATTACTTGGTATTAATGTTACCTTGTGTATTAAGTTGCTTCAGCCATGTCTGACTCTTCGCAACCCTATGAACAATCGTCCACCAGGCTCCTCTATCCATGATATTCTCTAGGCAAGAATACTGGAGTGGGTTGCCATGCCCTCCTCCAGGGGATCTTCCTGACCAGGGATTGAAACTGCATCTCTTATGTCTCTTGCATTAGCGGATGAGTTCTTTACCACTGGTGCCACCTGGAAGCCCCAATGTTACCTCATTTGTACTCACATGTGGGAAAGTCCCATTGGAGCAAAGTACTCAAAAATGTGACAAATCATTTTTAAAATAACAGCAAGAACAATAACAAAGATTACTGTCTCTGTTACAAATATAAGGTAGAGTGGGTGCCCCTGAATTGCTGTGGTAAAAGGTACAATCATTAATGTGGTCCCTTCCTTCTTTCTGTGGCATCTCACAGTCCAAGAATATAAACTGGGAGATCCAGGAGGGCACGGCAACAGCTGTGGGTATTAAAGTGAATAAGAACCACATGAAATTTATGGCTAATTGCCTTGGTGACATTAAAGATGGCAAAGAAGGTCACTAATGGACCTAGAATTCTCACCTACCTGTAGCAACTCACTCTCATCAAAAGAGAGATCATGGATGCAAAACACCAATACATGTAAATATTCATTGAAGGACTTTTTTCTATTTGTGTGTTTATGTACTGTGATGTGGAGAAGGCAATGGCAACCCACTCCAGTACTCTTGCCTGGAAAATCCCATGGGTGGAGGAGCCTGGTGGGCTGCAGTCCATGGGGTCATGAAGAGTCGGACACAACTGAGCGACTTCACTTTCACTTTTTACTTTCATGCATTGGAGAAGGAAATGGCAACCCACTCCAGTGTTCTTGCCTGGAGAATCCCAGGGGCAGGGGAGCCTAGTGGGCTGCCATCTATGGGGTCGCACAGAGTCGGACACGACTGAAGCGACTTAGCAGCCGCAGCAGCAGCAGCATTACTGTGATGAGCACAGAATTGAACTGCAAATTATCCTAGAAAACTGGGCCATTGCTATGTTATCAAATACAATAGTGAAAAGACAAAGGTTAAAATGATATCAAATATCACTAAAAGAATGAGAATAGCCCACATTTCTTTTCTGTTCACAGTGACCCAACCAGGCAGATTTGCCTTTACAAAACAAAAAGTGTTCTGTAACATTTTCTAGCTTCAGCTGAAGCTCTTACTATACTTTCTGAATAGCCTTTTGCTGCTTATCACAATACTGCAAATGACTTGCGGAAAAAAAGCAGGTTTCAAATGCAGAATGAAAGCTTTATACAGAAGATGGAAAATCTTAAAGAAAATTATATAATATGATCTGACTGTTATTCTGGGAATTAATTTGCACTGAATTATTAGCACCAAGGAATGAAATGTTTCTGAAAGATGATTTAATTTTCCCAAGAGTTATTGGTCCATATCTGGAAATGAATAGTTGAGTTCTTCCTTGATGATTAATTAGAATGTGATGAATAGTGTCAGATAAAAGAGTAGAACTTGGCATATATTAATGATATTGGAACTTAGGTATCTGTTCCACATTATAAACACCAGTGATGTCTTAACAAAAAGAACAGAATGTAAATGCATGCTATAAGCCCTGTTTATCATACATATGGGCTTCCCTGGTAGCTCGGATGGTAAAGAATCCACCTGCAATGCAGGAGACCTGGATTCGATCCCTGGGTTGGGAAGATCCCCTGGAGGAGAGCATGGCAACCCACTCCAGCATTCTTGCCTGGATGATTCCCATGGACAGAGAAGCCTGGGGGCTTACAGTCCATGGGGTGGGAGAGTCAGACATGACTGAGTGACTAAGCACACAGCAGGATACATACACTTAAATATGATATTTTGCCTTGGGTATAGCTATTAAATATTTTACTCACTTAAATATGTTTATTTTTATTATATTCTGCAACTTTTTAGTTTTTCCTCTGCTGCTACCCATGTACTTCTGCCTTAATGCCTTAAGTTTATGAATCTAAATACATAAATGCACCAGAATTTTCAATACCAAAACTGAAATAACCCTTAAATATCAAATATTGAAGAAAAAATTTAAAACAATTTAAGTCCCAAACATAAGTAAAAGATCCTTAGATATAGTCTTCAATATGAAAAGTCCTGTTACTTAAGGTGGTTTCCCTCGGGGCTCAGTGGTAAAGAAGCCACCTGCCAACACAGGAAACGTGTGTTTGATTCCTGGGTCAGGAAGATCTCCCAGAGAAGGAAAAGGCAACTCACTTCAGTATTCTTGCCTGGGAAATCCCAGGGACAGAGGAGACTGGTGAGCTACAATCCATGGGGCTGTAAAAGAGTCGGACATGACTTAGCAAGTAAATAACATTCAGTTCAGTTCAGTCACTCAGTCGTGTCAGACTCTTTGTGACTCCATGAATCACAGCACGCCAGGCCTCCCTGTCCATAACCAGCTCCCAGAGTTCACTCAAATTCATGTCCACCGAGTCAGTGATGCCATCCAGCCATCTCATCCTCTGTCATCCCCTTCTCCTCCTGTCCCAAACCGTCCCAGCATCAGAGTCTTCTCCAATGAGTGAACTCTTTCCACATGGTGGCCAAAGTATTGCAGTTTCAGCTTTAGCATCAGTCCTTCCAATGCACAACCAAGACTGATGTCCTTTAGAATAGACTGGTTGGATCTCCTTTCAGTCCAAAGGACTCTCAAGAATCTTCTCTGACACTACAGTTCAAAAGCATCAATTCTTCGGAGCTCAGCATTCTTCACAGTCCAATTCTCATATCCATACATGACCACTGGAACAACCATAGCCTTGACTAGATGGACCTTTGTTGGCAAAGTAATGTCTCTGCTTTTTAATATTCTGTCTAGGTTGGTCAAAACTTTCCTTCCAAGGAGTAAGCGCCTTTTAATTTCATGGCTGCAGTCACCATCTGCAGTGATTTTGGAGCCCAAGAAAATAAAGTCTGACACTGTTTCCACTGTTTCCCCATCTATTTCCCATGAAGTGATGGGACCAGATGCCATGATCTTGGTTTTCTGAGTATTGAGCTTTAAGCCAACTTTTTCACTCTCCTCTTTCACTTTCATCAAGAGGTTTTTTAGTTCCTCTTCACTTTCTGCCATAAGGGTGGTGTCATCTGCATATCTGAGGTTATTGATATTTTTCTCCCAGCAATCTTAATACCAGCTTGTGCTTCTTCCAGTCCAGCATTTCTCATGATGTACTCTGCATGTAAGTTAAATAAGCAGGGTGACAATATACAGCCTTGACGTACTCCTTTTCCTATTTGGAACCAGTCTGTTGTTCCATGTCCGGTTCTAACTGTTGCTTCCTGACCTGCATACAGGTTTCTCAAGAGGTCAGGTGGTCTGGTATTCCCATCTCTTTCAGAATTTTCCACAGTTGATTGTGATCCACACAGTCAAAGGCTTTGGCATCATCAATAAAGCAGAAGTAGATGTTTTTCTGGAACTCTCTTGTTTTTTCCATGATCCAGCAGATGTTGGCAATTTGATCTCTGGTTCCTCTGCCTTTTCTAAAACCAGCTTGCACATCTGGAAGTTCACAGTTCACATATTGCTGAAGCCTGGCTTGGAGAATTTTGAACATTACTTTACTAGCATGTGAGATGAATGCAATTGTGCGATAGTTTGAGCATTGTTTGGCATTGCCTTTCTTTGGGATTGGAATGAAAACTGACCTTTTCCAGTCCTGTGGCCACTCCTGAGTTTTCCAAATTTGCTGACATATTGAGTGCAGCACTTTCACAGCATCATCTTTCAGGATTTGAAATAGCTCAACTGAAATTCCATCACCTCCACTAGCTTTGTTCATAGTGATGCTCATTAACTAAGTACAAATTGGATGTTTCACAAGGATGTTACAATTTTTTCTTCAAACACAAATGATACCTACTTAGTAATTAGTTCAAATCTCTTTGAAATAAAATGTAATAATACTCCTGTAATATTAATTCTTGTTATACATTTTGTCTAAAATATTAAAACCAATTGTTTGAAAATGCAGTTAAACTCGCTATGAAAATGTATGATCAGAAAAGTATGATATGTAGAATTAATTTGGATCTTCATCTTTATATAGAATATGTTAGGTTTATATTGTTCACAGTTTATTTGATTAGAATTAAATTCTATTCCAAAAGTTCGTTTGAAATTCATATACCAAAACCTGACAAAGATGCCACAAAAAAAGAAAACTACAGGCCAATATCACTGATGAACATAGATGTAAAAATCCTTAACAAAATTCTAGCAACCAGAATCCAACAACACATTAAAAAGATCATACACCATGACCAAGTGGGCTTTATCCCAGGGATGCAAGGATTCTTCAATATCTGCAAATCAATCAATGCAATTCACCACATTAACAAATTGAAAAATAAAAGCCATATGATTATCTCAGTAGATGCAGAGAAGGCCTTTGACAAAATTCAACATCCATTTATGATAAAAAACTCTCCAGAAAGCAGGAATAGAAGGAACATACCTCAACATAATAAAAGCTATATATGCAACCCCACAGCAAACACCCTCAATGGTGAAAAATTGAAAGCTTTTCCCCTAAAGTCAGGAACAAAACAAGGGTACCCACTTTCACCGCTACTATTCAACATAGTTCTGGAAGTTTTGGCCACAGCAATCAGAGCAGAAAAAGAAATAAAAGGAATCCGAATTGGAAAAGAAGAAGTTAAATTCTCACTGTTTGCAGATGACATGATCCTCTACGTAGAAAACCCTAAAGAATCCACCAGAAAATTACTAGAGCTAATCAATAAATATAGTAAAGTTGCAGGATATAAAATCAACACACAGAAATCCCTTGCGTTCCTATACACTAATAATGAGAAAGTAGAAAAAGAAATTAAGGAGACAATTCCATTCACCATTTCAATGAAAAGAATAAAATACTTAGGAATATACCTACCTAAAGAAACTAAAGACCTATATATATAAAATTATAAAACACTGGGTGAAAGAAATCAAAGAGGACACTAATAGATGGAGAAATATACCATGTTCACGGATCAGAAGAATCAATATAGAGAAAATGAGTATACTACCCAAAGCAATCTACAGATTCAATGCAATCCCTATCAAGCTACCAACAGTATTTTTAACAGAGCTAGAACAAATAATTTCACAATTTGTATGGAAATACAAAAAACTTCGAATAGCCAAAGCAATCTTGAGAAAGAAGAATGGAACTGGAGGAATCAACCTGCTTGACTTCAGGCTCTACTACAAAGCCACAGTCATCAAGACAGTATAGTACTGGCACAAAGACAGAAATATAGATCAATGGAACAAAATAGAAAGCCCAGAGATAAATCCACACACGTATGGACACCTTATCTTCGACAAAGGAGGCAAGAATATACAATGGAGTAAAGACAATCTCTTTAACAAGTGGTGCTGGGAAAACTGGTCAACCACTTGCAAAAGAATGAAACTAGAATACTTTCTAACACCATATGCAAAAATAAACTCAAAATGGATTAAAGATCTAAACGTAAGACCAGAAACTATAAAACTCCTAGAGGAGAACATAGGCAAAACATAAATCACAGCAGGATCCTCTATGATTCACCTCCCAAAATACTGGAAATAAAAGCAAAAATAAAAAATTGGGTTTTAATTAAAATTAAAAGCGTCTGCACAACAAAGGAAACTATAAGCAAGGTGAAAAGACAGCCTTCAGAATGGGAGAAAATAATAGCAAATGAAGCAACTGACAAACAACTAATCTCAAAAATATATAAGCAACTTATGCAGCTCAAGTCCAGAAAAATAAACAACCCAATCAAAAAATGGGCCAAAGAACTAAATAGACATTTCTCCAAGGAAGACATATGGATGGTTAACAAAAACATGACAAGATGCTCAACATCACTCATTATCAAAGAAATGCAAATCAAAACCACAATGAGGTACCATTTCACACCAGTCAGAATGGCAGAGATCCAAAAGTCTGCAAGCAATAAATGCTGGAGAGGGTGTGGAAAAAAGGGAACCCTCTTACACTGTTGGTGGGAATGCAAACTAGTACAGCCACTATGGAGAACAGTGTGGAGATTCCTTAAAAAACTGGAAATAGAACTGCCTTATGACCCAGCAATCTCACTGCTGGGCATACACACCAAGGAAACCAGAATTGAAAGAGACATGTGTACCCCAATGTTCATCACAGCACTGTTTATAATAGCCAGGACATGGAAACAACCTAGATGTCCATCAGCAGATGAATGGATCAGAAAGCTGTGGTACATATACACAATGGAGTATTACTCAGCCATTAAAAAGAATACATTTGAATCAGTTCTAATGAGGTGGATGAAACTGGAGCCTATTATACAGGGTGAAGTAAGCCAGAAAGAAAAACACCAATACAGTATACTAAAGCATATATATGGAATTTAGAAAGATGGTAATGATGACCCTGTATGCGAGACAGCAAAAGAGACACAGATGTATAGAATGGACTTTTAGACTCTGTGGGAGAGGGAGAGGGTGGGATGATTTTGGAGAATGGCATTGAAACATGTATACTATCAGGTAAGAAATGAATCACCAGTCTATGTTTGATACAGGATACAGGATGCTTGGGGCTGGTGCACGAGGATGATCCAGAGAGATGATATGGGGTGGAAGGTGAGGGGGTTCAGGATTGGGAACTCATGTACACCCGTGGTGGATTCATGTCAAAATATGGCAAAACCAATACAGTATTGTAAAGCAAAATAAAGTAAAAATAAACATTTTTTAAAAGAAATTCATCAATTTTTTCATTTACACTAGTACATCAGTGATAGCACACTGGGTCTAAAATAGTGTACTAAAAGTGGGGATAAATTAATAAACAGAGTACACATTTTTCATAACCTCTTGATGCTTACAGTGTAGCAGGAGGTAATATATATTAAAAATAAAATGATTAGAAGCAAAAGAGAGAAAAGGGCAGAGGAGAATATATAGAACTCTGAAAGTAAGGATAGGTAAAACAAGCCTGTTCTGTGAAGTGAAACAAAAACAAGAAAACAAAAACACATCAAACACCCGTGGCTGATTCATGTCAATGTATGGCAAAAACCAATACAGTATTGTAAAGCAAAGTAGAGTAAAAATAAAAATTAAAAAAAAAAAAAAAAACGAACACAAAAAGATGTTTAAGCTAAAATCTGAAAAGCAAATATAATTCAGCTCAAAAGAAGAGTTGGGGGAAGGTTGAGAGTAAAGTGGGGTGGAGGGTGGAATCAGGGGAGTGTGGCACCAAAGGTGGCGAGTTCGTCATCCATTCCAGGAGCTACAAGAACAACATAGCTGGAAGACAAAACTGAAGCCAAATACAGCAGGAGAGAATTTAGGGTGAGGCTAGATGAGGTACAACTTTATAGACCGTCATAGAAAATTTTGCCCCTATCTGAGGAACAACTACAAAAAGGACAACTACCATTTGTACAACTACCAAAATGTTTTAACCAAGGAAGTGAGAAGACAGATCTGAGTTTCACAGTGATCTCTCGGACTTTGGAGCATGGAGACTATAGCCAGAGGAAGGGTTTCAGAAGGCTATTGCACTTATCTAGGAAAGAGAAGGGGGTTCAGCTGTGGTGGCCATGTTGGAGATGCAAAGAACTAAAACAATTTGAAAGATGATCAAGATGTACAAGTTATGCCATTTGATTAATGGCTGCATACAGGGAGTAAACAAAAAAGGTTGAATCAAAGATGACACCCAGATTTCTGGTTGCAAGAGTCTAAATGATGGTGAGTGCAGTAAAATACTGCACAGAGATTGAATCTGAAATGAGGAGAAATGTGCTCAACTATGGACATTGAATATGAGGTATTTGTAAATTATCTTAGGTAGAGAGTTCAAGGAAACAATTGTACATACAGGTGATCAGAAAAGAATGTTTCAAACACTGCATTATCACACTTCATTCAGTTATTCAACAACAATAACAAGACTTAGAGCCTGTTATTCTAGACACTATTTTGCATTAGGGATTTAGAAATGAACAGGGTGGTCAACATATCTGCATGTGGGATTTTATTTGGGGATAGGAGTAATAGGTAGTCAGAAAAAAAAAAAAACAAAAAACCCTACAAAATAAGATAAATTCATTCATGAGGATTCAATCAGAATTAAATTTAATGTTTCATTATTATAAAATATGTGATTATTTACTGAGATGGGATTTATTTAAAAATAGTATCATTGAACACACTAAGATATAATAATAGGTCTACAGCCATACCACCCTGAACACGCCTGGTCTTGTCAGATCATGGAAGCTAAGCAGGGTCGGGCCTGGTTAGTACTTGGATGGGAAGATATAATAACAGGAACATATGCCTACTGTTTATCAGCACTATTTTCAAAATTTATTAGCTATAATTTTTGGTCTGTCCCTACAACAAGCATGATGAGAGGAGCTTCCTGCTAATTGTGCCACCATGTGAACAAATTATTCAAATAAGGGTGACGGAAAATTTGAGTTACAGTGAATTTATACACAAGCCTACTTTGAGGGTTGAAGTGGGAAATGAGTAGCAGAATATTTAGTTTAAAAAGTCATTTCTGTGGCTCTTTTCTTCTTCAAACTACAGAATACTAACCTTAAGTATTATACTCTTTGGTTGAGTGAGAAATATAGCAAATATAAGTTAAAGAAATTTTTAAAGGATGAAAAATATTATAAATTTAGTATCTATCACTTTCAGGACATTTCAAATGTATGCGATGAATGACAAAGGAGGGACATCACAAAGAAGTTGATTATATGAAATATATCAGAATAGTTTTCAAATTTTACTGGTATATGCTTTAAGCCCTTATGATTTGCAGTTTAGCATTTTAAGTCCCATTAATTGTAGAATAAAGTCATGCTTCATTTTTGACAATTAAATACAATTTTATTGGAAGGGAGAAAGAACTCTGAATTGGACTCAAAGGAGAAATCTTCTTTAAAGGTCACCCTTATTAAATAGCATGACAATTTGATTATGCCATTCATACTCAACGCCACAGTCTATTCCCAACACTCTGGCTGGAGTGATGTTTTTTGAAAATGAAAGTCAGATTATATTACTCTCTACTCAATACCCTACTGTGCCTTTTCATATCTCTCTGAATAAAATCTGAAGTCTATTCCAGAGCATCCCAGGATATACATAATCTCTTGCCCATCACCCACACCTCTGACACTACTCCTTCTTCCCCTACCCACTCTGCCGCAGCCACACTGGCCTCCTTGAGCCCACACACAGACCAACCTTGCACCTGCCTCAGGGCTTTTTTTTTTTTTTTTTTTGTAAAACTGGAATTTAATTGCTTCACAGAAAATTGAATCAAATACATATAAAGGGGGGACTTTATATGTATTATTTATCATATGTATATTACATGCATTGTATATCAACTATACAGATACATATAGAGGGGACTCTTTGCCATCACAGAGTGTTGAGTTTTTGTGCTATACAGTATGTTTCCATTAGTTACTTATTTTATACACAGTAGTTTATATATATTAATCTCAGTTTCCCTATTCATTTCTTCCTCTGTTTCCCACCTTGGTTTCCATATGATTATTTTCTACATCTGTTAACTATTTCTGCTTTGCAAATAGGTTCATCTGTACCATTTTTTCTAGATTCCACATATATGCATTAATATACAATATGTGTTTTTCTTCACTCTATATGATAATCTTTAGCTCCAGCCTCATCTCTGGAAATGGTACAATTTTTTATTCCTTTTTATGATTGTGTAATATTCCATTGTGGACCTGTGTGACATCTTTATCCATTTCTCTGCTGATGGACATTTCGTTTGCTTCCATGTCTTGGCTATTGTAAACAGTGCTGCAATGAACTCTGCAGTGCATGTGTCTTTTCGAATTAATTGCTTTCTAATGATATATACCCAGGGGTGGGATTGCCAAATTGCATGGTAGACCTATTTTTAGTTTTTTAAGGAACCTCCAAACTATTCTCCATAGTGGCTGTACCAGTTTCCGTTCCTACCAACATTTAGAAGGTTCCCATTTCCCCACAACCTCTCCAGCATTTACTGTCTGTTGATTTTCCTTAGGGCTTTTTATACTGGATATTCCTGCCTCCTGGAAATGCTGTTTCTCCCTCCCAAATATTCATTGAGTGAATGAACTATTTCTCCTTCAAGTCTTTAATCTAACTATACCTTCTCAGCAAGGTATCTCCTGACTACATCATTAAAAATGGAAGCCAAGCCCTAATGATATTTCTGATCCCCTACTCTTGGCCACTTTATCTCTTTTTTCCCATATCATTTAACAACTTATAAAATGTATGTACATATCTTGCTTATTTATTTTCTGTCCTCCCTTCCCCACTGAGAATATGAGCTCCAAAATCCTAACGATGCTGTTTGTTTTATTCACTGCTGCTTCCCAAAATGTATCTCCTACAGAGAAGTGGTCGGTAAACATTTATTGGGTGACTGAATGTTTATCCAATCTTATCCTTACAGAAGAATTTTAAAACTTTTGTTGTGGATAAACACTAAGAAGGAAACTGATTTTCTTCGGGCTTTAAATTAGGATGTAGAAAGTTGGAAAGAGCATTGTTTTTAAACTAAAAACAAGGAAATATCAGAAAATCTGCAAATTCACAACTGTTTTTGAATCCATTAGAGATCAACAATCTAATTCTGAATTGAAGGAAAAACAGGTGTCTGGAGAGAGATAGCAAGCCAGCAGTTTCTTACCTAAGACTGATTCTGCTGAACACATCTAAAAGAATTCAGCTAAAATGGTTAAAAATTAACAAAGATTAAATATTGGTTACCAAGAGAAAATGGAACATGTAGGGGAGGGGCAGCTGATAAAGGGGAAAACTGATCCATTCGGAAGATCTCTAAGGCCTCAAAGATACTCACAAATAAGATTGGGAAGGTCCTGAGAAATGGTATTTCTTGGTAAGGGCCCATTGAACAAAAAATGCCAACCATAGAGGAGACACAAAACCTCAAACTGATTCTTCATTCTTCTCTATGGAAAAAAGCCTCAAAGTGCTGGGGAAAAGGCAATCAATACTGCCACTTTTAGGTCATTGGTGAAAACACATTTCAGTTGGAAGAAAACACAAACATATTCTCTGCTCCAGGACAGGAATACATGCTTGTTCCAGAACTAGAACTAGACAAAAGCAGGATTCTGAGGATGCCAGATCTCTAAGATCCAGGGACACAGTATCTGCCTAATAAGGCATAATAAGATAAGCAAGTGATGTCTACTTGATCTCAACTTCAGGCTAATGTGTTGAGTGCTGAGTATTGTTGGAATACTGCTAGAAAAAGAGTGAGTGTGGAGAGACACCCTCTCAAAACAGCAGTGCAAGTTGATGAACTAAAACTGAAGGTGAAATCAACACTTAGCAAAACCATATGGTAAATTAGCCTCAACCTTAATGCAAGATAACACAAAAGGCATTTTTAGTCTATGATTCTCAAAGTATAGCTACAGCAACAACAAATCTCAAGTCTAGTTCACACCCATATAGATTTTCTAGAATGACTCTCACCTTTACAGTAAAGGCCTATCAGAAGGAAAGACACGCCCACTTGCAGGCATATACACACAAACTCTCATCAAAAATTTACAATTTTCAACAACAAAATTATATGGTATTCAAAAAGTAAAGAAAAGCAATAAACTGTATAAAGTAAAGCAAATAATAAAGCTAGACTTACATACATGTTTGAAGTATAAAACAAGGACTGAAAAATAACTGATTAATAAGTTAGAGGTCATAATATAAAAAGTAGACAACATACAAGAGAAGAGAGGAAATTTCAACAAAGAGAGAGGGAAACCAGGTTCGATCCCTGGTTTGGGAAGATCCCCTGCAGAAGGAAATGGCAATCCACTCCAGTATTCCTGCCTGGAGAATTCTGTGGATTGAGGAGCCTGATAGGCTACAGTCCACGGGGTCGCAAAGAGTCGGACACGACTGAGCGACTTCACTTCACTTAGCTTACTTTACTTGTTAAAAAGGCAATTTCCTGAAGTTGAAGCTGATACTGGGGAGGCAGAGTGACTGATAGCATTTCAACGTGAGAAAGAGTAGCTGATTTCATATGTACCAATGTGGGCCAGAGGTGGGAGAAAAGAATTTTAATTTGTATGATTTTAACATACTACTAAAATCCCTTAGGGATGCAGGCCTTGGAGAAGTGATGGCAATTAACAGGAAATCCACAAATTCTTAGATATCCAAGTCAAAAAAATGTGACAGTATTTGAATAGGAATGATATAATGTGAATCAGTTATCAGTATGCAAATGTTTATTTCTTACTGCCTACAAACAGGAAGAATGGGAGTGGTCTCTTCACCAGGTCTTAAGTTGAAAGAACATGTACAAGAGTCCTTATAACAAAGTTGTACCTAAAGTACATTTGGAGAGTTAAAACCAACATGCAGAAAATCACTATGGGAAAAAAAAATATTTATTCCTGGAGAAAGATAAACTTCCCAAGACCCTAGGGGATACATACACATATGTGGGTTGCATAAATGAGTAACTTGAAGATTACTCTAAAATATGTATGACCTCTAAATCCCAATGGTACTGAGCTTTTTGCTTTCATTCCCTGGAGCATCCATTGTAAATAAGTCATGTCTTTGTGCATACTTTATCCAAGTGTTTGAAACAAATCTGAGGATAGCTGTTTTACTAAATATTTCAGCTCACTTACTAAGAAACAATAGAAATGTGGGGAAGGCAGGAAGAAGAATTATAAGAATGTATAATATATGCCTGTAAAGATACAACTAGTAGTAGTTGAGCAGGTGGGGTTTGTTTATTCTTCATCTAGCAAATTTTTCAGTCGTCTTCCCTTTGAATTCAGTAACAGTAAAATCATCCTCTCTAAAAATGTATGGGACACATTATAATTGAAAGTATCCTTCCATCAAAGCTATTTGATCCCATAAAAATTATATCTTATTTTGCACCATAATTTATTTTACATAGTCTTGGAAGATAACAAAGTTCACATATGAACAATAATTTAATGTCTTATGTTTAAGTAAAAGCTATCAATTTTACTTAGTTCATAATTAAGGGACACTGATATCCTATACAACATTTCATATTACTATCATATTCTCAATATTCTTTGAATTAGAAGAGTATTTAATTTGACTGAATTTCCTAAAGTCCCATTTTCAAAGGTTTAAATTTTATACACAACTGGTTTTTAAAATCTTACTAATGATGCTTCATGAAAAAAATGCAAGCAATATATTCTTTCAGTTGGCACTGTGTTCATATAGCTGTTTTGAGCAGTATTAGAAATTTGAAAAAATAAACCGAATGTCTTTATAAAGAACAACTTGTAGAAATTTACTTGCAGAAGTAAATATCATAAAACCAAAGCATCTGACAAAATTAAGGTACCTAATTTGAGGATCATTACCATCAAGTCTCTGATAGTAAACAAATAACCTCCCAAGAATGTAAATTCATCTACAGGTCATTGTATCATGTAATGACTGTTTCATTGGCCTGTTTTGACCTATTTCCACCAACCATTCTCTTCCTCAATTTAGTGCTTGTTCCCCTGGGCTGTCTGCATGGCTCTTTCTAAGTGACTCAGCCCTTTCCCATTTTTCACCACATTTCTCAGTATTTGACATTTCTTGACAATGCTGCTTGTGCTAAGTGATTTTTCTTTTAAAGGAAAAATGCCTCTATAGAGTTATATTTTTAAAAGAAAGAAGAGTATGTTTAAAAACCAAACGAGAATTTTAGGAGACTATCGACTATTCCATAGGTGAAGAATTAGTGTTTAAACTTGTCCATGTTCTAGTCACAGGTTTATTTAAAGATTTGTCTGATAGGAGGTAAGTTTTCAGTTGTTTTGGATTTTGTATTTGATGGTATATGTGGAGTAAATTGAGTATTTTATATTCAGCATTCTGCTACTATAACATTAAGAAAATTTATCAATAGTCTCCAACTATCTAAACTGCAATGAATCTGTTTCCTTAGCACCTTTCATTTGGATCTAGATTTTTCCATTCTTAATTTAGCACTGCCTTCTGAAACTAAGCTGCATTATTTTATTGATTTTCAGAGATGCTAAAAAAGAAAAATAAACACAACTGGGAAAGTTTATTGCTAATTATAGTTGTGTGAAAATGAGATCATATATTGTCTCAGGTTTGCTATGAAAATAAGAGTGAATTAAGCAAAAATATAAAAACTATGATATTATATCAAAAATAATGTGTCCATACACACATATACATAGTTTGATGGAAAAGTATTTTACCTATAATATAGAAATGGAAATAATTTTGAGTATAGAAAGGTAGATAGCTGGCTAACAAGCTAGACACATAGAGTTAGATGTTACATATAGATAATATAGATATATGGATAAGTGTAACAGTTGAAATATCAAAGAGATCATCATTTTCTCTTATCAATTACCTTTTCTCTTATCAACTACCTTTTCTCTTTTAACAAAAGTTAATTTCAGTTACAAAATTCATAGAATACATACCTCTGTATTATGTTCTAAAGAAATCAGAAATAAAAATATTCATCTATGGGTAAAAAAACCCTGATATAAGTTTGTAGTCATCAGCATTACAATATGCTTTTACCACTTTCAATCACACTACAAATATATTTCTTGAGCAATATACCCTAGGAATCTTTGTGATATTGTCTTTTCATTTGTTAAAAATCAGAGTGTTTTAGAACCTGACTTTCTTTTTCTTATTTCTAGGATGTAAGACAATAGAAAGTTGAATTTTAATGAAAATTCCAGGGTTTATGGAATAATCTACCTTTTAAATTTAGTTTGAATTAGCAGAACATCCAAACTTAAAATTCAATGGACAAATGTTGCAGTTTTAAGACTGAAATTGTGCTAAAGTGGTCCAATTTCAACAACCTTTCCTTTCAATGTCTATTCTTCTTAGCTGAGAAAACCTTTTCAAAACTCTTACATTTTTCCTTAGCCAAATGCAAGTTCTGAAAGAATTTAAGAACAGTTATTTAGATGCTGTAGATAGATGTGGTGAGGAAAGTGGATTATGAGATCTCAGAGATGCAATAAAAAGTGATGCTAATGAGGAGATGTTGAAATTCAAGGAAATCTGAATATTTAAATTTTGACTACATTTCAAAGTTTGTTATATAAGATAGCTATCAGTCCTGACTTTGAGCACAAACAAATTACCACTTCCAAAATAACTTTACCTAAATATACAAATCAACCAAACATCACACATAATAACTTTTTCAAGATGCAGGTTAACTAGGATGCATTGCCACCTGCTAAAAGGCAAATGTCCCTGTAATTCCTGAGGAAGACACCCAGACCTCAGCTGGCACTAAAAAGAAATCACAGCATAGTTTGTCATCACAATAACGTTGCTGTATTCTGTTCATTATGTCGGACTCCCTATTATTGAACAGAACTGGATGATCTTTATTTCATTTACTTTAATCAGAGGGTTCTTCTAAAATGCTTCTGGTTAATATTTGGTTTGAATGAGACACTTTATTAAAACTGCTGGATGTTTCCACTTAACATAGCCTGAATAGCTGAAAGGGAAATAGTAGCGCAAGCATAAAATGGCATAATAAATCAAAGGATACCCTTTTCCTTCTGAACACTTCCAAGGTTAGTTTTCATCTTAATAGAATTGCTGATCTGTCAACTGATCAATGGTAGATATGCCCGTGACTTGTTTCAATGGAAAGAGGGATGTCAAAAATAATGAGGAATAACCCTTGGAGCCTTGTCTAAAAGCATTTCTGTTTTGCAGCACATACTTTGTGTGCACTGAAAAATCTTTTCCCTTCCACTGAGTAAAATTCCAGTTGATTAAAAACAAAAGAACTTAGCTGGTTCCTATTTCTAAGTGTCATGGAGCAACAGATCATTGTGGTAAATACCATTTTCAGGATAGACTTTAAATGAACGATGGTAGCAACAGTTAATTAGAAATCTTCAGCTCCATATGGGACGATGAGGTGTTACTATCATTTGAAAGATTAGAAAACCATGTAATCTGAAGAAAGAACATTGCCTCTATAGCAATTACAGACCTGTTGATCATCCCTATCTCCTCTGAATAATGAGGGAGAGATCTTTTCTCACCTTCTTATATATACTCTGCACAACCAGTTACACTTCCACAGAAAACAAGTTTTAAATCCCTCAGACAGGGTGATAGTTACATGACAACTTCACTTAATTCCAAGAAAAGATAAAGAGACTCTAAAGAGGGTAAGAAATTCTGGTTGTGTCACATTGTATCACCCAGAATAAAGCCTTTAATCAGGAAAGTGAACAACAGAAAGATATTCCAATCAGTTTTGCAATGACAACATGGTACGCAGAGGACATGGCTCACGGTTAGGTGAAGGTCCCTCCCTGCTGCCTTCAGATCAGAGTTTCAGTTTGGTCTCTGGGGCTCCTTTTTGGCCAGGCAGGGCTTAGTATCCAGGCTTGCTGAATATACTCCTATATTAGAAACTCTCGGTTAAAATGATCTGCCTGTGCTTCTCCAGATGAAAACCAAATTTTAGGCATAAAACAATCCCAGTGTCTATCATGGGATCTGTAACACAGTGACACTAGTGG
Source organism: Oryx dammah (assembly GCF_014754425.2). Classification (NCBI taxonomy): domain Eukaryota; kingdom Metazoa; phylum Chordata; class Mammalia; order Artiodactyla; family Bovidae; genus Oryx; species Oryx dammah. The sequence continues at coordinate 62,018,035 of NW_024070205.1, read as the reverse complement.
TAAAGAACCTGCCTGCCAATGCGGGAGTCAAAAGAAATGTGGGTTCCATCCCTGGGTCAGGAAGATCGCCTGGAGGAGGAAATGGCAACTCACTCCTGAAGAATCCCATGGACAAAGGAGCCTGGCAGGCTACAATCCATGGGGCTGCAAATTATCAGACACCACTGAGGGATTAACATACACACAGTGTCTATTAAGGAGAAAGCATTCAATAAATCTTTGTTGTACCTGATGAATGTGTCCATTTGACTTCATCAGCCATCAGATTTCGAGTTCCTCTCATATAGAGTCTAAGCCAGAATTTTCCTCTCCTTCTCTTTAATGAATACGTGTTGCAAGGTAAGACGGACAGTGCTAGGAAGGGCAATTGTTATCATTCAGTTATCAGTTATCAGTTCAGTAGCTCAGTTGTTCCTGACTATTTGCGACCCCATGAATGGCAGCACACCAAGCCTCCCTGGAATCACCAACTCCCAGAGTCCACCCAAACTCATGTCCATAGAGTCGGTGATGCCATCCAACCATCTCATCCTCTGTCAAGCCCTTCTCCTCCTGCCCTCAATCTTTCTGAGCATCAGTGTCTTTTCAAGTGAGTCAGTCTTTGCATCAGGTGGCCAAAGTATTGGAGTTTCAGCTTCAACATCAGTCCTTCCAAAAAACACCCAGGACTTACTCCTTTAGGATGGACTAATCGGATCTCCTTGGAGTCCAGGGGACTCTCAAGAGTCTTCTCCAACACCATAGTTCAAAAGCATCAGTTCTTCAGCGTTCAGCTTTCTTCACAGTCCAACTCTCACATCCGTACATGATCACTGGAAAAACTATAGCCTCGACTAGAAGGACCTTTGTTGGCAAAGAAATGTCTCTGCTTTTTAATATGGTGTCAAGGGTGGTCATAACTTTCCTTCCAAAGAGTAAGCATCTTTTAATTTCATGGCTGCAGTCACCATCTGCAGTGACTTCAGAGCCCAGAAGAATAAAGTCAGCCACTGTTTCCAGTGTTTCCCATCTATTTCCCATGAAGCTATGGGACCAGATGCCATGATCTTCGTTTTCTGAATGTTGAGCTTTAAGCCAACTTTTTCACTCTCCTCTTTCACTTTCAACAAGAGGCTTTTTAGGTCTTCTTCACTTTCTGCCATAAGCGTGGTGTCATCTGCATATCTGACGTTATTGATATTTCTCCCGGAAATCTTGATTCCAGCTTGTGCTTCCTCCAGCCCAGCGTTTCTCATAATATACACTGCATATAAGTTAAATGAGCAGAGTGACAATATATTGCCTTGATGTACTCCTTTTCCTATTTGGAACCAGTCTGTTGTTCCATGTCCAGTTCTAACTGTTGCTTCCTGACCTGCATACAGATTTCTCAAGAGGCAGGTCAGGTGGTCTGGGATTCCCATCTCTTGAAGAATTTTCCATAGCTTGTTGTGATCCACACAGTCAAAGGCTTTGGCATAGTCAATAAAACAGAAATAGATGTTTTTCTGGAACTCTCTTGCTTTTTCCATGATCCAGCAGATGTTGGCAATTTGATCTCTCATTCCTCTGCCTTTTCTAAAACCAGCTTGCACATCTGGAAGTTCACGGTTCACATATTGCTGAAGCCTGGCTTGGAGAATTTTGAGCATTACTTTACTAGCGTGTGAGATGAGTGCAATTCTGCGATAGTTTGGGCATTCTTTTGCATTGCCTTTCTTTGGGATTGGAATGAAATCTGACCTTTTCCAGTCCTGTGGCCACTGCTGAGTTTTCCAAATTTGCTGGCATATTGAGTGCAGCACTTTCACAGCATCATCTTTCAGAACTGAAATAGTTCCACTGGAATTCCATCATCTCCACTAGCTTTGTTCATAGTGATGTTTTCTAAGGCCCACTTGGCTTCACATTCCAGCATGTCTGGCTCTAGGTCAGTGATCACACCATCATGATTATCCGGGTCATGAAGATCATTTTTGAACAGTTCTTCTGTGTATCCTTGCCACCTCTTCTTAATATCTTCTGCTTCTGTTAGGTCCATACCATTTCTGTCCTTTATCAAGCCCATCTTTGCATGAAATGTTCCCTTGGTATCTCTAATTTTCTTGAAGAGATCTCTAGTCTTTCCCATTCTGTTGTTTTCCTCTATTTCTTTGCATTGATCGCTGAGGAAGGCTTTTTTATATCTCTTTGCTATTCTTTGGAACTCTGCATTCAGATGCTTATATCTTTCCTTTTCTCCTTTGCTTTTCGCTTCCCTTCTTTTCACAGCTATTTTTAAGGCCTCCTCAAACAGAGATTTTGCTTTTTGCATCTTTTTCTTGGTGATGGTCTTGATTCCTGTCTCCTGTACAATGTCACGGACCTCTGTCCATAGTTCATCAGGCACTCTGTCTATCAGATCTAGTCCCTTAAATCTATTTCTCACTTCCACTGTGTAGTCATATGGGATTTTATTTAGGTCATACCTGAATGGTCTAGTGGTTCTCCTTACTTTCTTCAATTTAAGTCTGAATTTGGCAATAAGGAGTTCATGATCTGAGCCACAGTCAGCTCCCAGTCTTGTTTTTGCTGACTGTATAGAGCTTCTCCATCTTTGGCTGCAAAGAATATTATCAATCTGATTTCAGTGTCGACCATCTGGTGATGTCCATGTGTAGAGTCTTCTCTTGTGTTGTTGGAAGAGGGTGCTTGCTATGACCAGTGTGTTCTCTTGGCAGAACTCTATTAGCCTTGGCCCTGCTTCATTCTGTACTCCAAGGCCAAATTTGCCTGTTACTCCAGGTGTTATTCTGTACTCCAAGGCCAAATTTGCCTGTTACTCCAGGTGTTTCTTGACTTCCTACTTTTGCATTCCAGTCCCCTATAATGAAAAGGACATCTTTGGGGTGTTAGTTCTAGAAGGTCTTGTAATTCTTCATAGAACTGTTCAGCTTCAGTTTCTTCAGCGTTACTGGCTGGGGCAGACTTGGATTACTACGATATTGAATGGTTTGCCTTGGAAACAAACAGAGATCACTTTCACTCACCCCAAATCCTGACAGATGGGAGCACATACTTTTGTTCTGAATGAACGTGCACTCAATAAGCGGAATTCATTTAGAAATCGTTCAAGCTGATGTAGAAAAGGAAGAGGAAGCAGAGATCAAATTGTCAACATCCGTTGGCTCAGAGAAAAAGCCAAGAGAATTCTAGAAATGCATTTATTTCTGTTTCACTGACTATGCTAAAGCCTATGACTGTGTGGATCATGACAAATGTGGAAAATTCTTAAAGAGATGGGAATACCAGACCACCTTACCTGCCTCCTCAGAAACCTGTATGCAGGAAAAGAAGCAACAGTTAGAACCAGACATGGAACAATGGACTGGTTCCAAATTGCAAAAGGAGTACATCAAGGCTGTCACCCTGCTTATTTAACTTCTATGCATCATGAAAAATGTCAGGGTGGATGAAGCACAAGCTGGAATCAAGATTGCCAGGAGAAATATCAATAACCTCAGATACACAGATGACACCACCCTTATGGAAGAAAGTAAAGAGATACAAAAGAGCCTCTTGATGAAAGTGAAAGATGAGAGTGAAAAAGCTGCCTTAAAACTCAACATTCAAAAAATGAAGATCTTGGCATCTGATCCCATCACTTCTTGACAAATAGATGAGGAAATAGTGGAAACAGTGACAGACTTTATTTTCTTGTGCTTGAAAATCACTGCAGATGGTGACTGCAGCCATGAAATTAAAAGATGCTTGCTCCTTGGAACAAAAGTTATGACCAACCTAGACAGCATATTAAAAAGCATAGACATTACTTTGCCAACTAAGTTCTGTCTAGTCAAAGCTATGGTTTTCCTAGTAGTCATGTATGAATGTGAGAGTTGGACTATAAAGAAAGCTGAGCACTGAAGAATTGATGCTTTTGAGCTGTGGTGTTCTCAAGAGTCTTCTCAAGAGTCTCCTTGGATCTCCAAGGAGATCCAATCAGTCCATCTTAAAGGCAATCAGTCCTGAATATTCATTGGAAGAACTGATGCTGGAGCTGAAAGTTCAATTTGGCCACCCGTTGCAAAGAGCCATCTTATTAGAAAAGACCCTGATGCTGGGAAAGACTGAAAGCAGGAGGAGAAGATGACAGCAGAGGACAAGATGGCTGGATTGCATCACTGACTCAGTGGACATGAGTTTGAATAAACTCCAGGAGATGGTGGGGTCAGGAAGGCCTGGCATACTGCAGTCCATGGGGTTGCAAAGAGTCAGACATGACGGAGTGACTGAACAACTCTTAGAAATCATATCCAGCATTTCATTTAGATGTATTCTCTGATGCTTTCCATGTGCAGTAAGGTATGTTTTGAGCTTTAACTTGGGTAAAGCACAAAGACCATCTTTTAAATTCCCTATAGTCATGAGACTAAATATTTTAGTCTGAGCACTTAAAAAAAAAAGATTTTCTTAAGAAAAAAACAGAGAAAATAATACATTTGATATACAAGCAAAGATCAAAGAAACACAACACACACATGCTTTGAAGAAAAATCTTCAAAATACCTACTATAAACTTTATTCCCAGTAACTTAAGAAAAATAGCTACAATACTTTTTCATGGCTCAGGTAGAAAATAATAAGATTTTCAGATAAGTCTTCACTTTCATTTACCTCTATTACCCATGCCATTCATTTTTTTTTAATCGGGTGTATAGTTGCTTTACAATGTTATCTTGTTTACTACTGTACAACAAAGTGAATCAGCCATACATGTACACATATACCCTCCATCTTGGACCTCCCTCCCACCGTCCCATTCCATCTGTCTAGGTTATAACAGAACACCAAGCTGAGCTCTCTGTGCTGTACAAGAGATTCCCACTATCTATTTTACATATGAGAGAGAGAGAGAGAGAGAGTGTGTGTGTGTGTGTGTGTGTGTGTGTGTGTGTGTGTGTGTATGTTAATGCCCATCTCCCAGTTCATCCCACTCCCCCTTCCCACCCCCATATCCACACTTCCAGTTTCTGCATTTATATTCCTGCCTTGCAAACAGGTTCATCTGTATTTTTTTTAGATTTTATATATATATGCATTTATATGATATTTGTTTTTCTCTTTCTGACTTACTTCACCCTATATGATAGACTTAGGTCTATCTACCCAAATTCCATCTTTTTATGGCTGAGTAATATTCCACTGTGTATATGTACCACATCTTCTTTACCCTTTCCTCTGTCAGTGGACATTTAGGTTGTTTCCATGTCCATGTCCTGGTTGTTGTAAATAGTGTTGTATTGAACACTGGGGTGCACATGTCTTTTTGAATTATGGTTTTCTCAGGGTATATGCCCTGGAGTGGCATTGCTGGTCATATGGTAGTTCTAATTTTAGATTTTTAAGGAACCTCCATACTATTCTCCATACTGGTTTTATCAATTTACATCCTCCCAAAGAGTATAAGAGTGTTTCCTTTTCTCTACACCCTCTCCAGGACTTATGGGACAGCTACAAGTAAAAGAATGAAATTAGAACACTCCCTAACACCAAACACAAAAATAAACACAAAATGGATTAAAAACCTAAATGTAAGACCAGACACTATAAAACTCTTAGAGTGTAACATAGACACAACACTTTGACATAAATCACAGCAAGATCTTTTTTGACCCATATCCTAAAGTGAAAGTGAAGTCGCTCAGTTGTGTCCGACTCTTTGCGACTCCATGGACTGTAGCCTACCAGGCTTCTCCATCCATGGGATTCTCCAGGCAAGAATACTGGAGTGGGTTACCATTTCCTTCTCCAGGGGATCTTCCTGACCCAGGGATCAAACCCGGATCTCCTGCATCTGGAGGCAGACGCTTTAACCTCTGAGCCACCAGGGAAGCCCTGACCCATATCCTAGAGCAATGAAAATAAAATAAAAACAAACAAATGGGATCTAATCAAAATTAAAAGCTTTTGCACAGCAAAGGAAACCATAAACAAGACAAAAAGACAAGCCTCAGAATGGCAGAAGATATTGTAAACAAAGCAACTGACAAAGGATTAATCTCCAAAATATACAAACAGCAGCTCTCTACATGGATATAGATACATAGATATAGATATAAAATGAATGGCAGACCTAACTAGACATTTCTCTAGAGAATACGTACAGATGGCCAATACATACAACTCACATTCTTATGTATTCCAAAGATACATAACATGAAAAGATGCTCAAGATCACTAATTATTAGAGAAACGCAGATCAAAATCACCGTGATGTAGTACCAAAACATCTATAAAAAAATACATGCCATTCTTATAATTGCAGGACATTTCATTTCATTTTCATTCTAATCTTTTGATGGAAAAATTGTATTAACATCTGCACTGCTAAATTCAGCTTCTCAGATTTCATTAGTATTGCATCTTACAAAATACAAATACTTAAAGTTTTCCTCCGTAAGGACATAAGTGTGAGAAAGGAAAATGAAAAGCTAGAAATATTCTCTTTCTACAAATACAGAGGCACAATCAATTCCTGCCTTCTACAGGAGAAGTTGGAAATTAAATGGTCTCATAGTGGAAAAAAAAAAAAAAACACTTGTAGATACAAAAGCAAAATTTACCTCATTATAAAAGTAATGACATCATTTTGTTGTTGTTGTTCAGTCGCTAAGTAATTTCCAGTTCTTTGTGAGAGCATGGACTGGAGCATGCCACAATAATATATATGTAGCTCTCTGTTTAAAACAGTATGTGATATAATACTGTACAAATACAATCCTGTCTGTGCTATAATAAATACTGTGTTTCTTTTCATCTTTATAAGTTTTTTAGATAAAATAATAGCATTCTTTTAAACTCTATTACTGTTTTAAGCTATATATATGGTTCATAGTTTAAAGATAAATAGTTTTATAAATGTTTACAGTTTTAAACAATATATTTATACTATAATAGATTATAAATTTATAATTATGTATAAATAATAATGTTCTAAGATCTAACAAGTGTTTCTCCTGTATCCACTTGACTGGGGTAAGGGACACCCAAAGAGCTGTTGAAACATTCTATCTGGGTGTGTCTGTGAAGGTCTGTCCATAAGAGCATCTGATTCTACAGCCTGAATAAAGAAGATAGCTCTCATCCATGCAGACGGATGGCACCAATCCGTTCAGGTCCTGAATAGAACAAAAAGATGAAGGAAGAGCAAATTTGTTCTTTGCTTGAGCTGGGACAGTTACCTTTGTCTCAGAACATCAGCCTTCCTGGTTTTCAGGCCTTTGGACTCACACCAAATTATACCATTGTCTTTCCTGTGTCTCCAGCTTGCAGAAAGCATATTATGGGAATTCTCAGCCTCATTTCATGAGCCAATTCCTTAAAATAATGCTCGTTCTAGTGCTCTCTTTCTCTCCATATATATATATATATATATATACACACATATATATAAATACATATATATGTGTATATGTACATGCATGCACACACACTCAGTCATGTCTGACTCATTGTGGCCCCAAGGACTATAGCCCATCAGCCTCCTGTGTACATGGGATTTCCCAGGCAAGAATACTGGAATGGGTTACCATTTCCTTCTCCCCCCACCTCATATATATCCCTATCGATATACTATTTGTTCCATTTCTCTGGAGAACCATCCCTGTCAAAGATCATCTATTATAATTTAAGTATTTTTCTTATTGGCTTATGAGTTCATTAAATACTAAAGCTGTTTGTAGAGATGTGGACGGACCTAGAGACTATCATACAGAGTGAAGTAAGTCAGGAAGAGAAAAGCAAATATTGTATAGTAATGAATATATGTAGGAGGAGAAAACAGCAACCCACTCCAGCATTCTTGCCTGAAACGTTCCATGAATAGAGGAGCCTGGTGGGCTACAGTCCACAGGGTTCCAAAGAGTCTGACAGGCCTGAGCAGGCACTCACAGTGAATATATGTGGAATCTAGAAAACTAGTGCAGAAGAACCTACTTACAGGGCAGGAATAGAGACACAGGTATAGAGAACAGATGTGCGGACACAGGGAAGGGGGACAAAGGTGGTGGGATGAACTGGGAGAAATGGGATTGACATGTGTACAGTACCAGGTGTAGAATAGCGAGCTAGTGGGAAGCTGCTGCATGGCGCAGGGAGCTCAGTGCTCTGTGATGACAGAGGGTGGGATGGAGGGGTGGCCGGGAGGCACCCGAGGGAGGGGATATATGCAAACATCATACTGGTTCACTTTGTTAACTGACACAACATTGGAAAGCAACTCTATTCCGATAAAACATACTAGACCTATAAAATCTGTGCAGTATTTCCAGTTTCCCCCCAAAAAATTTATTATCATAATTCAAATTGTCATAATTCAAATATTATGATAATTCAAATTTTAAAATGTTCTCAAAAACTGGAGAATGTGAAAACAATGCTCCAGAGGACATGACACGGAAATGATAGGAAGGTCGACATAAAAAGATCGCCTCCACTGCAACCGCTGTTCTGCACGTGGAGGGCACCAAAGAAACTGGAACTTCACCAAGGGATATTTTCACTCCTATTGGCCCTTTTTCTGACGATTTGCTACAGGTTATTTTCCTCTAAAAACACAATGTCTGATAATTGTGAGATATAGACTTTAGGCAAATGTGTCAAGTAAGCTACGAATTTTCCATATTCAAATATTCTCTACCATTTTATTTATTTATTTATTTTTTGGAGGAGATTGGTCAATCTTTATTATTAGAGAATTCCAAATGTTAAATAGAAGGAATGAGAGAAGTAAAAATTCTCTTCAGTAATAATTGCTCTAGGCATGTTCCACCAAGTCATGTTAAAATGTATAAGTGAAGCTTCAAAAAGCAACAAGATATTTGCACAAATTCAGAGTATTTCTCCCCAAAACACATTATTGTTATAATGGTTCTAACAGATTTGCCCAAATTATTTGATATCCCTGCCTCCAAGAGGTAGAGATTTATACACCTCCCTTTGGTTGGACGTAAGGACTCACTTTTATTTTTTATTTTTTTAATACATTTAAAATCTTTATTACTTAATTATATAAATATGATAAGAGATAATCAAAACATTTATACTTCCCAGATACACTTCACATTATTATCAAAATTTGGAAATTATTTCTCAGTTTGTTTACTTCCACTTGAAATTTAGAAGCCATGAACAGCAATTTGTGTCAACAAGTGTCACCTAATATTAGGTAACATTAGACAGTTGGGGAGAAAGTCAAAATCCTTTTTTTTTTTTTTTTGCTTTCCTTTGTCCCTTTTCATCCCTTTGGCAAGAGAGAAAGCAGGGTGTCAGTAGAAACTAAGGGACCAGATGGAGTAAACTGTAGTCCTTAGTTCCTATTTCTTTGTGTGTGTGTGTGTGCCTGTCTTTTTTATTAATATAAATTTATTTATTTTAATTGGAGGTTAATTACTTTACAATATTGTATTTGTTTTGCCATACATCAACATGAATCCACCACAGGTATACACGTGTTCCCCATCCTGAGCCCCCCTCCCTCCTTCCTCCCCATACCACCCCTCTGGGTCATCCCAGTGCACCAGCCCCAAGCATCCAGTATCATGCATCGAATCTGGACTGGCTATTCGTTTCATATATGATATTATACTTGTTTCAATGCCACAAATGAAGAAACTTTCGCCTAGAAAGCAAAATGCCACAACACAAATTACTGAGGAGAAGGCTATTCTGACTTGTATGTTTATTTATAAGTGGTCTTTTCTATTAAATCTACATCCTTCTGCTTGAGGTCCTCAACCATGGAGACTTCTGCATGTTAGAAAGTACGATGGAGTTTTCATGGGTGAAGAGTTTTTAGAATTTCTTGAACTTCCAAATTGAAGTATATAATTTTCCCACTAGAATATATAGTAGATGAGAAGGGGAGAGTCATGAAGCCGCATCGAATGTGGACACTGAGTAACTGGCAAGGCTCTCACACTAGCTTACAGGTTTACCACTGACACTATCTATCATCCCCAATGTACTATTCAAAGGTATAGCTCTGCCAGTTGACGTCTAAATATGTACCCCGTGCATTTAAGAGACTCAAAGCTGTTAATGGGACTGATACATACACACTACTACATACAAAATAGATAACTAATAAAGACCTACTCTATAGGAGAGGGAATTCTTCTCAATACTCTGCAATGACCTACATGGGGAAAGAATCTAAAAAAAGAATGGATATATGTATATGTATAACAGATTCACTTTGCTGTACACCTGAAACTACCACAGTATTCTAAGTCAACTATACTCCAATAAAAAGTTAATTTAATAACAGTGCCTCATTTGTCTAAATACTGAGTGAGGAGACAAAATTAAGAATGCAAAAGACAGGCACAAATTATAAAAGCAGTATTTTAAACATCAGTTTTCAATATATATGACTTTGAGGCTTATAACATTTATTTTAAAAGTTAGGGTGCAATAGCAAATATATCAATAGGTCGATCAATCTATAATTAACCACTTGATTGACTTCAGTGCATAAACCAAAAGAGGAGCAAAATTACTGGAAAAATCAAAAATAATAAAAAATTATACACACGCTAAGAAGACTTTTTTCCCTAAAGACTCTTTCTTGAAATTACATCTTCAAAATGAGAAGTAGAAAAGGAATGAGGAAATTAAAATTCGACTTCTGAAAGTGCAGCACCACTTGCTGAAAATAATTATTCAGTGACAGAAATAAATGCATCTAAGAGCATGTGAGTGTAATTATGTACCACAGGTAGTAAATATCATGTTATGTTTCAATGATTTTATGGATATCAAACTCATCTGTATGCTATTTCTAATAACAATTTTATGACTAAAACTAATAAATATAGGAAACTGTTCTGATTTTTAATAATACATGGTTTCTTATGGTGATAGTTTATTTGGGCTGATGTAAAATGATAAATCTGAAGGCTAAGGTTAAAGCACTTCTTGGAAAATAAGTGAAAACATTAAATGCATTCCCTGTCCTAGATCTTTCTAAAGTCATTATTGCATTTTTTGAAAGTATACTTCAGGGGCTTCTTTTCCACTTCAAAGTTAAAGCCATTAAACTTACTGTTCCATGTAATAAATTAATAAACAAGAATAGATTAACCAAATGATATGGAGAATTACCTCTTCCAGTTCCTCTCATTCTCCTCTAGTTCACAGTTGTTTCTCTCTTGGGAAGTGGGGGAAAGTTCTATTTAAATTTAGATTGAATAAAGTGCTCAGTAAGATATTTCAGACTCCCAGAAGTGTGGTGTGTGACAGAGAGAAGAAACGGACTGTTTTTTTTGTTTTTTTTTTTCCTGGAGCTTTTAAATATTTTGGCCTGTGAGCAGCTCTGTTGAGTTGGCTGCCAAAATAACACTGGCAGTTCTTAAGCTCCCACCACAGCTCAGAAAGCAACCCAGGAAGGATTTCCCCAAATACCAACTGTCCTCTGTGGCTTGGTGAACTCTAATATTGAGCTTCCCCATACTCTTTACCTTTACCTTGTAAGAATCCTGCAGTTTTACTACATGCTAAGTGGGAAAGACTAATAGCAGCAACCACTGAACAGCCTTTTATGGTGGTTGAAATACTTCCTGGGGTTTGACTGTTACTGTGTCTTCCACTACAAGGGACCTCATCATGGCCAGGGGGCTGTGTGCATGGGCTGAGACTGGGGTAAGATGGAAATAATCAATCTGGACACTTTGGAGAATGAAAGAGAGTCGAGCAACAATTATATCAGGACAATAGATGTAAGTCTGAACTATCTAATAATACTAAATAATATCTAATAATACTAAACTAATATCTAAAATAACTAGTCTCCTATCTAATATGCACACAGAGTGTGCCAGCAGGGCAGTTCAATTTATCCCCAAAACACTTCCATCAATTTGAAAAAATTCCAATCATGCCATTTCCTTCTGTGTGAGCATTTGTGGTCCATGAGCTAGTGAAGTTTGGACGACCTGTTGAGGTTGGGAGTATCTGGTTTATGTTAATATATATTACATTCTTTCATTTAAGTTAAAATTTCTACAAGGCTCTTTAACTGATTAGTATGGAAAAGACCCTGATGCTGGGAGGGATTGGGGGCAGGAGGAGAAGGCGACGACCGAGGATGAGATGGCTGGATGGCATCACGGACTCGATGGACATGAGTTTGAGTGAACTCCAGGAGTTGGTGATGGACAGGGAGGCCTGGCGTGCTGCAATTCATGGGGTCTCAAAGAGTAGGACACGACTGAGCAACTGAACTGAACTGAACTGAATGATCTTATATGATTCAAACTGCCATCACTATGCTATATATCTCCAGTTAGATTTTCCTTTTCTACCTCTAAATTCACTTCCGTGGACACTCAAACTGGCCTATAACCATATTTCCTGTCCTTTTTGAGAACCACTAGGTTATGTCATAGTTAAGAAGCAAAGTTGTACTAATGCATAGAGAGGAACAGAGTTTAATGACTGATTAAGCAGATGATGGTGACGTCATGAAAGAAGTGTATTCTTTTCAGCAAAGGAAAATGTTGAATCTTCTTGTGTTTTATAAGCCCATTCCGACAAAAACCATTGATTCATGTAATACTCACATAAGCCAACAGACATAAAGGTAAGATCTTGACTTATTCCTTTTTTTCATTTTTAATTGTCTTCAAAGGCTCTTTTAACATCTTGCCTCTAAAACACAGCCCTGGAATGGTTGGGAATGGTTGATTTTAGTTATTTATTTATGCTAATTATTGCAAAATTGTTCTTTGTTAGTCTCACTCAATATTTACTGAGCGCCTACAATAGGGCAGGTATCTTTTAGGCACTGGGAGAAATGTATTCAGGTTATAAAGAGCTTCTGATCTCAGGGGATTTATGTTCTGTAACAGAGAGACATAAAAATAAATCAATTAAAAAATCCTAGTAGTGACAAATCATTCAGATAATTGGGCTGCTGCTGCTGCTAAGTTGCTTCAGTTGTCTCCGACTCTGTGCAACCCCATAGATAGCAGCCCACCAGGACCCTCTGTCCCTGCGATTCTCCAGGCAAGAACACTGGAGTGGGTTGCCATTTCCTTCTCCCATGCATGAAAGTGAAAAGTGAAAGTGAAGTTGTTCAGTTGCATCGGACTCTTCACGACCCCATGGACTGTAGCCCACCAGGCCCCTCAGTCCATGCGATTTTCCAGGCAAGAGTACTGGAGTGGGTTGCCATTTCCTTCTCCAGATAATTAGGCTGATACTTAGCAATTGACTGAATCAGAACAAACCTTTCCGGAGGAGAGCTTAACTTTGCTAGAAAAGTCAACTTAATGCCCTTCCCAAATAAGTATGTCCCATTCTTATCTTTATCATGTTCTCTTCTACTGTTCTTAATATCTCTACAGCAGCTAGTTTTCTACCTGTTGATTAAGAACACAAAATTTTCCTGTTCTTTGAACTGGTAACACACCACAAATATCCTCACTTGTATAGGAGCACTTTTATACAATGACAGGATATATAAAGGTAAGAAAATTTCTTAACCACCCATCTTAAAGATGAATAAGGTAAAACTGGAAGATTTTAGTTCTTCAGTAGGTTTGGCACTACCTCAGAAGATCTTCAAAATTATCCCAGACAAACAGACCAATGGAATAGAGAATCCAGCAAGATATCTAGATATATGTGATTTACAACTTAGGAGATAACTGAAGTACAGCAGGGAAGAAGATGGTATTTTCACTAAATAGTGCTGGGGGGATAGGGTAGACATACAGGGGGAAAGGTATATTGATTCCTACAGCTTGTCCATTTTAATTTGCTTTCTATGAATGTCCTGTTCAAATATTTTGGCAATTTTTTTTTTTTGGTATCTGTGTCATTTTACCATAGATGTGTAGGAGTTTTTTTCTTTTTTTATATGTCATAGGTTTTTGGATATATATTACAACTATTTTCCCTTATTGTGTGGCTTGCTGCCTTTCCTAACTTAAAGGTGTCTTTGGATAAATAGAATCTTTACAATTTTAATGCAATCTTTTAATCAATTTTATTTACAATTAGCACTTTTTTATCTTCCTTAAGAAATTTTTGCTTTTGTTCCCACTCCCCAAAAACTTTGTTGTTTTACCATTCACATTTACCTGTAATACATTTAGAGTTGGTTTTCACATATGAAGCCCCCTCCAGTTCAGTTCAGTTGCTTAACCATGTCTGACTCTTTGCAACCCCATGGATTCCAGCATGCCAGGCTTCCTTGTCCCTCACCAAATTCCAGAGGCTCTTCAAACTCATGTCAATCAAGTTGGTGATGCCATCCAACCACCTCATCCTCCGTCATCCCCAGATGTTCAAGCTGGTTTTAGAAAAAGCAGAGGAACCAGAGATCAAATTGTCAACATCCGTTGGATTATCAAAAAAGCAAGACAGTTCCAGAAAAACATCTATTTCTGCTTTATTGACTATGTCAAAACCTTTGCGTGGATCACCACAAACTGTGGAAAGTTCTTAAAGAGATGGGAATACAAAACTGCCTGACTTGCCTCCTCAGAAATCTGTGTGAAGGTCAGGAAGCAACAGTTAGAACTGGACATGGAACAACAGACTGGTTCCAAATAGGGAAAGGAGTATGTCAAGGCTGTATGTTTTCACCCTGCTTATTTAACTTACATGCAGAGTACATCATGAGAAATGCTGGGCTGGATGAAGCACAAGCTAGAATCAAGATTGCTGGGAGAAATAGCAATATCCTCAGATATGCAGATGACACCACACTTATGAGTGAAAAAGTTGGCTTAAAGCTCAACATTCAGAAAATGAAGATCATGTCATCTGGTCCCATCACTTCATGGCAAAAAGATGGGGAAACAGTGACAGACTTCATTTTTTTGAGCTCCAAAATCACTGCAGATGGTGACTGCAGCCATGAAATTAAAAGACGCTTACTCCTTGGAAGGAGACTTATGACCACTTAGATGGCATATTCAAAAGCAGAGACATTACTTTGCCAACAAAGGTCCGTCTAGTCAAGGTTATGGTTTTTCCAGTGGTCATGTATGGATGTGAGAGTTGGACTATAAAGAAAACTGAGCCCTGAAGAACTGATGCTTTTGAACTGTGATGTTGGAGAAGACTCTTGAGAGTCCCTTGGACTCCAAGGAGATCAAACCAGTCGATCCTGAAGGAAATCCGTCCTGAATATTCATTGGAAGGACTGATGTTGAAGCTGAAACTCTTTGGCCACCTGATACAAAGAACTGACTCATTGGAAAAGATCCTGATGCTGGGAAAGATTGAAGGTGGGAGGACAAAGGGGTGACAGAGGATAAGATGGTTGGATGGCATCACCAACTCAATGGACATAAACTTGAGTAAACTCCAGGAGTTGGTGTGACAGGGAGGACTGGCGTGCTGCAGTCCATGTGGTCACAAAGAGTTGGACACAACTGAGGAAATGAACTGAACTGAACTGAACAGAGGTTGGCAATTTGATCTCTGGTTCCTCTGCCTTTTCTAAAACCAGTTTGAACATCTGGACATTCACAGTTCACGTACTATTGAAGCCTGGCTTGGAGAATTTTGAGCATTACTTTGCTAGTGTGTGAGATGAGTGCAATTTTGCTATAGTTTGAACATTCTTTGGCATTGCCTTTCTTTGGGACTGGAATGAAAACTGACCTTTTCCTGTACTGTGGCCACTACTGAGTTTTCCAAATTTGTTGGCATATTGAGTGTGGCACTCTAACAGCATCATCTTTTAGGATTTTAAATAGCTCAACTGAAAGTCCATCACCTCCCACTAGCTTTGTTCTTGGTGATGCTTCCTAAGGTCCATTTGACTTCACATTCCAGGATGTCTGGCTCTAGGTGAGTGATCACACCATCATCATCATATGGGTCATAAAGATCTTTTCTATATAGTTCTGTGTATTCTTGCCACCTCTTCTTAATATCTTCTGCTTCTGTTAGGTCTATATCATTTCTGCCCTTTTTATGCCCATCTCTGCATGAAATGCTCTAATGTTCTTGAAGAGATCTCTAGTCTTTCCCATTCTATTGTTTTCCTCTATTTCTTTGCACTGATAACTAAGGAAGGCTTTCTTATCTCTCCTTGCCCCCTACAACTTGCACCATATATGAAAAACAAGTCTAAATATATTACAGGTAAAGGTGAATGGTAAAACAACAAATCTTTAAGGGGAGTGGGGACAAAAAGCAAAGATTTCTTTAGGAAGATAAAAAGTGCTAACTGTAAATAAAATTGATTAAAAGATTGCATTAAAATTTTAAAGATTCTGTTCATCCAAAGACACCTTTAAGAGAAAAAATGGCAAGCCATGGAATGAAGGAAAATATTTGTGTTTTATATATATATATCCAATAAACCTACAACATATAAGTATCTCCTACAAGTCAATAGTAAAATGGCATAGATGCCCAAAAGAATTGACAAAAGTTTTGAACAGGACATTCACAGAAAAAAAATTAAAATGGACTACTGATGTAAGAAAAAGTATTTAGCTTCATAAGTCAATTATGAAGTAAATAATAAAACCACATGGAATACCACTGCACCTATACTCGATTGGTTAAAATTTAGAAGGAAAATGATACATATTCTCAACTATTAGCAAGGATGTGGAATCAGTGTAAAAGTATAACTTGGTATAATTACTTTAGAAACATCTGGCAGAACCCACTAAATAGGATAGACAAATACCTTATGACTAGAAATTCTGTCCTTCTCCCACAGATGTGCATATCAAAGACATGTATAATAATGTTCATATTTACACTATTTTTTTTTCACTGTTTGCATTCTGGTTTATTTATTCTCAGTCTCTGATCTTATCTTTCTTTCTTTTTTTCACTTGATTATTATTTTTTTTGGAGGCTAACTACTTTACAATATTGTATTGGTTTTGTCATACATTGACATGAATCTGCCATGGTGTTCATATGTTCCCCACTATTCTTAAAAAGCAAAAAACAGAAGCAAATATCTACCCAGAGGAGAATAGATAAAGTGTGATCTATTCGTATCACTGAATGCCATGTGGCGAGGACTAACCTATGGCCTTTAGGTTAGTTCTGATAGGAAGGCTGTTTTTGTAAGGCTTGAAAACTAAGAATAGCTTCTATATTCTTAAGGGACTGGTAAAACACCCACAGAGAGAAGAATATGTCACAGCTCTATGTGTGTCCTCATGCTTGTGCTCAGTTGTTCAGTCATGTCCGACTCTTTGCAGCCCATGGACTATAGCCCGCCAGGCTCCTCTGTCCATGGGATTCTCCAGGCAAGAATACTGGAGTGGGTTGCCACACCCTCCTCTGGGAGATCTTCCCCATCCAAGGATTGAACCTAGGTCTCCTGGGTCTCCTGCTTTGGCAGGTGAATTCTTTACCACTGAGCCATTGGATGTGTCCTGCAAAGCCTAAAATATTTTGTATCGCCTCCTTTAAAGAAAATATCTACAGGCCCCTGTTACACATCAGTGAGAAAAAAAAAAATACAACAGTGGGGACAGATTACTTAAGACATGTTGCTGGGAGGAAGAGGCCAGACATGAGAGAGAATACAAAACGTGACTCCTTTCCAAAAAGTTCAAAAGCAAGCAAAACTCATCTATGAGGTCAGAAGTTAAGCTAGTATTTTCCTTGGAGGATGAGGAGCTACTGGAAAGGGTCCAGGCAAGTTCCTGGGGTTGGACTGGTTCTTTTTCCTTGTCATGTTTCGTATACACAGCTGGACTCACTGGTGGACATCTCTTGAGTGCATACTCACAGGAATGGACACTTTTCTGTGTTTAAGTTCTATCTCTACTTTAACAAAATTTAAGGAAAAATAAATAAATCTCCATGATAATTAACATGTATATCCATATTTTCAGGGATGGTCACCATAGAACTATTTAAGATAGATAAAAGGGAGAATAAGTCTAACAGTCCAACAACAGATTTGGTTAAAAAAATTTTGAATTATCCACACAGCAAACTCCTAAGTAACCACAAAGCAATAAAATTATGAAAGAACACTTACTTGACAACAAACTTGTGAAAGAATATTTATTTGTATGGAAACATGCAAATGACATATCTTAAATGAAAAGATTAGAAAGAGTATATGCCCAATGAGTATTTTGTAAAGGCACAAACACATATCAGGATCTCTGTCTAGAGGATTATTTCCAAATAACGCATGGTACGTTCTTCCGGGTGTGGAATTAAAGGTGCATTCACTTTGTTATTGTTTTTGTTTGTTTACTCCTATTTCCTGATGATTATAAAAGAAAATATTTTTGCAGGAAAAACATCTGTTTTAAAGCATAATCATTTTAAATACTTCTGGAAAAATTGGTAACCGGCACAGTGATTTGAAAGCCGGTTGCACCGGCTGATTATCCGTCAGGAAGATGGTGTGAGGAAACATAGAAAGATCTATGGTCAGCTGTAGGAGCTGTAGGGACACTCTATAAATATGCTGCTTCTATTTGGGTCTCTCAGTACAAGATCCCAACCTCAAAAAGATCTAAGGCTTTACAGTATTAGAAGTGTCACACTGACATCGCCACCACTCTTCATTTCTAAGCACCGTAAGCCCCTGGGGGTGATAGACGACTTCTCTCTCATGCTGATAAATAGATGCTGACATGGCTGTATTATCTCCTCAAGGTTAAAAATCAATGGTTTACCCGTGAAAACATCTGTTTGCAAGCTCGTCTTTGCTTCTCTCATGGGCCACATTTACATGCTGGGCTTTAAGCACGCCAGAAATGAGAAGCTTAAGTTTCCTTTGGCCTGATTTTTTCTTCAACATGCCAAGACAGCTCTCTGTGAGAGGAAGGGGGTGGAGGCGGGACTAGAACAGCAATCTAAGCCCACACTCATCCATTTGTAATGCGAACAAGTTAAACTTCACCTGTTAAAAATTAATGAATAGCCTCTCTGAGCAGGTGACTAGAGACATGAGCACTGATTTTAGATCAAGTGATGGATGTGGAATATATGCCAGCCAAGAGGATTCAAATAAGTAGAACTTTGTTGTTGCTGCTGGTGGTGTTAGGCTGATGAAAAAATGGGTTCCGTTATCTCATAGAGGGAGTGGAGGAATGTTCATATTTAATTTGACTCTTCTTCATCAAAAACAACATGAAAAAGTTTATTGGACAATGAAGGACTTTTCATCCAGAAAGGATTTAGCTTAAAAAACAAACAAGCAAACAAACAAAAACACCAGCGTCATATATTCTGCAAGAGCTGGTTCATGAGTGTTTTCTGAAAACAAACTCTTTTCTAGAATTTCTAGAGTTTCTCAGGGCTCTACAGAAAGCATCTGAAATTCCACACAGTCAAACACTGAGCTGCTCTCTCTCTTGCTGCCCCTAATTTAACTTTTTCTTGGCGTCTTTATCTCTGTTCATGACAGGTCCACCCCCCACTTTGCTCAGGCCGCAAAACTTGGTATTGCCCTTGATGCCTTTTTCAAAACCCCACACCCTATATCCCCTATGCCAGTAACTCCTGCTAGATTTAACTACAAATATGCCCAGAAATTTACTTCCTCTCACCACCCACACTGCTGTTCTCCTGATCCAAGCCACCTGATATCTTATATGGATTTTTGCACAGTCTCTCAAATGGTCTTCTGACTGTGTCTTGTCCCCTGGAGTCAACGCCCCAACCTAACACCCAAAATCACTTTGTTAAAAAGCAAGTTAGCTCACAAGATTCTTTTGATCATTTTCCTTCAGTGGCCCCCATCTCACTCAGAGAAAATGCTAAGTTCTCAAGACCCTATCAAGGTATAACCTTTCACTCCTTTGCAACATCTGGAAGCAAAACCTCACAGATTCTGTGACTTCTAACTTCTACTACTAGAAGGGTTTTTGTTTTTTTTTTAATTCTAACTAAGCAAAGCTTCATAGATTCTAACTCCCATTTTAATGTTGCTTTCTATTCTTTGATGTTTTCTACATAGTTTAAGGTGATAACTTCAATTTTCTTTTGTCAGATCTTCTCTTAATTTCAGGGCTTTACATGTGTAACAGCTACCAGACAGTATTTAAAGAATTAGTCATATTTATAAAGATATGTTTCTCCACACCCACAAACAAAGACTAGTGGTTGACAAAGACAGACTGAATGGGATTTGGGGATAAGCAGATAAAGATTATTATATACATAGAATGGATAAACAATGAGTTTCTACTCTATAGCACAAAGAACTATATTCAATATGCAATGGCAGCCCACTCCAGTACTCTTGCCTGGAAAATCCCATGGACGGAGGAGCCTGGTAGGCTGCGGTTCATGGGGTCGCTAAGAGTCGGACACAACTAAGCGACTTACCTTTCACTTTTCACTTTCATGAATTGGAGAAGGAAATGGCAACCCACTCCAGTGTTCTTGCCTGGAGAATCCCAGGGGTTGGGGAGCCTGGTGGGCTGACGTCTATGGGGTCATACAGAGTCAGACATGACTGAAGCGATTTAGCAGCAGCAGCAGCAGCATGATAAACCATAATGGAGAAGAATATGGAAAACTATATATATATATGTATAACTGAATCACTTCACTGTATAACACAAATTAACACAACCTTGTAAATCAACTATATCTGAAAAAGGGAAAAAAATAAAACCTAAAAGATGAAAATAAAAGTGAAAAAATGAAGATACATCTCTCATAAATGATACTGTATCATGTAGAAGAAGAATCATATACCCATAAAAAGGTTAATACATAAAACTTGCTGCTGCAGCTGATTAACTGCTTCAGTCATGTGTGACTCTGTGTGACCCTATGGTCTGCAGTCCACCACACTCCTCTGTCCATGGGATTCTCTAGACAAGAGTACTGGAGTGGGTTGCCATGGCCTCCTCCAGGGGATCTTCTTGACCCAGGGATGGAACCCAGGTCTCCTGCATTGCAGGCAGATTCTTTACCACTGAGCCACCAAGGAAGCTCACATAAAGCTTAAAGTAATTCATATGTTTACTTTTAAAATCTGTGATCTTTAATTTAATATGCCATTACTAAATAAGGCAACATCCACCAGCCCCCAAAGGAAAACATACAAAATTACATTACTGATGTTACTGAACTGGAGTCAACATGAATGACTGAGGGTTATTTCCATTTTGAATAAGAAAAGTGGCAACAATTTTATATGCATTTTGTAGATCAATAGCCTTGTTGCTCTTGAACTTATAATTTCAAGATGTACAAACTGGGTTTCAAAGAGACAGAGGAACTAGAGATCAAATTGGATCACATTCACTGTATCATGGAAAAAGCAAAGGAATTCCAGAACTATATCTACTTCTGCTTCACTGACTACATGAAAGCCTTTGACTGCATGCATCACAACTAATCACAAACAACCAAACTGTGGAAAATTCTTAAAGAGATGGGAATACCAGACCACCTTACTTGCTTCCTGAGAAACCTGTGTGCAGATAAAGAAGTGACAGTTAAATGGGACATGGAATAGATGACAGATTCAAATTGAGAAAGGAGTACAACAAGGCTGTACATTGTCACTCTGCATATTTAATTTTTATGCAGAGTACATCAAGTGAAATGCTGGGCTGGATGAAGCATAAGCTGGAATGGGCTGGATGAAGCATAAGCTGGAATCAAGATTGCCGGGAGAGATATCAGCAAACTCAGATGGTCAGATGATACCACGCTAATGACAGAAAGTGAAGAGGAAGCGAAGAGCCTCTTGATAAGGGTAAAAGAGGAGACTGAAAAAGCTGGATTAAAACTCAACGTTCAAAAAAATACAATCACGGCATCTTGCTCCATTACTTCATGGCAAATAGTTGGGAAAAAGTGGGAGCAGTGATAGAATTTACTTCCTTGGGCTCCAAAATCACTGATGATGGAGACTGCAGTCATGAAATTAAAAGACACTTGCTCCTTGGAAGAAAAGATATGACAAGCCTAGACAGCATATTAAAAAGCAGAGACATTACTTTGCTAACAAATGGCCCTACAGTCAAAGCTATGGTTTTTCCAGTAATCATGTATGGATGTGCCAGATGGACCATAAAGAAGGCTGTTCAGTTCAGTTCAGACACTCAGTCATGTCCAACTCTTTGCAACCCCATGAATCACAGCACACTAGGCCTCCTTGTCCATCACCAATTCCCAGAGTCCACCCAAACTCATGTCCATCGAGTCAGTGATGCCATCCACCCATCTCATCCTCTGTCATCCCCTTCTTCTCCTGCCCCTAGTCTTTCCCAGCATCACGGTCTTTTCAAATGAGTCAGCTCTTTGCATCAAGTGGCCAAAGTATTGGACTTTCAGCTTCAACATCAGTCCTTCCAGTGAACACCCAGGACTGATCTCCTTTAGGATGGGCTGGTTGGACCTCCTTGCAGTCCAAGGGACTCTCAAGCGTCTTCTCCAATTTCACAGTTCAGAAGCATCAATTCTTCAGTGCTCAGCTTTCTTTATAGTCCAACTCTCACATCCATACATGACTACTGGAAAAACCATAGCCTTGACTAGATGGACCTTTGTTGGGAAAGTAATGTCTCTGCTTTTTAATATGCTATCTAGGTTGGTCATAACTTTCCTTCCAAGGTATAAGCATCTTTTAATTTCATGGCTGCAATCACCATCTGCTCTGATTGGAGCCAAAAAAAAAACAAAAACCAGTCAGCCACTGTTTCCACTGCTTCCTCATCTATTTGCCATGAAGTGATGGGACTTGATGCCATGATCTTAGTTTTCTGAATGTTGAGCTTTAAGCCAAATTTTTTACTCTCCTCTTTCACTTTCACCAAAAGACTTTTTAGTTCCTCTTCACTTTCTGCCATAAGGGTGATGTCATCTGCATATTTGAGGTTAATGATATTTCTCCCAGCAATCTTGATTCCAGCTTGTGCTTGCTCCACCCCAGCATTTCTCATGATGTACTCTGCATATAAGTTAAATAAGTGGGGGTGACAATATACAGCCTTGATGTACTCTTTTTCCTATTTGAAACCAGTCTGTTTTTCCATGTCCAGTTCTAACTATTGCTTCCTGACCTGCATACAAATTTCTCAGGAGTCAGGTCAGGTGGTCTGGTATTTCCATCTCTTTCAGAAGAGCAAATACCCTCTATGGACAGAGGGTGAAATAAGACTGAGTGCTGAAGATTTGATGCTTTTGAACTGTGGTATTAGAGAAGACTCTTGAGAGTCCCTTGGACAGCAAAGAGGTCAAACCAGTCAATCCTAAAGGAAATCAAACCTACATATTCATTGGAAGGACTGATGCTGAAACTAGCTCCAGTACTTTGGCCACCTGATGTGAAGAGCCAACTCACTGGAAAAAATCCTTATGTTGGGAAAGACTGAAGGCCAAAGGAGAAGGAGGATGCAGAAGATGAGATGGTCGGATGGCATCGCCAACTCAGTGGACATGACTCTGAGCAAACTCTGGGAGATACTGGAGGACAGAAGAGCCTGGAATGCTGCAGTCCATGAGGTTGCAAATAGTTGGAGACAAATTAGCAACTGAACAACAACAATAGCCCTAGCTGTACTGATTAATTGGTTAAATCAAATGCTTGGAAGGAATATTTTCAAGGCAAGGCCTTAGTCTAAAGAAAGAGAAGAGTAGAGGCAGAGCTGGATAATCCTCACACCAAGTTCAGTTTGCTAGCATTTATACCTTTGTAAACAGGCAAGAGAAGGGTCTGATTTAACATTAATATGATCGACTTCTCCTCCTGATTGCCAGTGAAAACAGTAGCATGTTTTAAGACTCACTTTTATTTCATCACAGACTTGAAAAATATTTATAGACACTTTCAAAGCACAGATGGTTTACCTTCACCCCTTGCCCAGAAATAAAACTGTGCTTTAATCAATCAGAAAATGGAGTTTAAAACTGTAGCCTCTGGGGTGGTTTAGTTTGATGGCCATCTCTAACACAGATAAACCTTAACCATAGACAAGTCATTTAACCATTGGTTTCCTCTGTTTCTCCCTTGAAAAATTCTTATTAAAAAAGTACCAATCAAATATGAATGTTGTGAGATATTGATACATATGAAACACATATTCTCCATGACTTCCAAAGCATTATCTGTTACTTTTTACTAACAGCTGCTACTGCCTATCTACTCTATAAATTTAAATAAGCAACTAAAGCTTTTAGTAAGCTTATTTTATACTAGGATTTCCCTTATACTATGTATATTTGAATTATCTTTGGCATTGCCTTTCTTTTGGATTGGAATAAAAACTGAACTTTTCCAGTCCTGTGGCCACTGCTGAGTTTTCCAAATTTGCTGGCATATTGATGCAGCACTTTCACAGCATCATCTTTTAGGATTTGAAACAGCTCAGGTGGAATTCCATCATCTTCACTAGCTTTGTTCATAGTGATGCTTCCTAAGGCCTATTTGACTTTGGACTCCAAGATGTCTGGCTCTAGATGAGTCAGCACACCAGCATGATTATCTGGATCATTAAGATCTTTTTTGTATAGTTCTTTTGTGTATATTTGCCACCTTTTCTTAATATCTTCTGCTTCTGTTAGGTCCATACTGCTTCTGTCCCTTATTGTGCCCATCTTTGCTTGAAATGTTTCCTTGGTATCTCTAATTTTCTTGAAGAGATCTCTAGTGTTTCCCATTCTGTTACTTTCCTCTATTTCTTTGCACTGATCATTTAGAAAGTCTTTCCTATCTCCTCTTGCTATTCTTTGGAACTCTGCATTAAGATGCTTATATCTTTTCTTGTCTCCTTTGCCTTTCGCTTCTCTTTTCTTAGCTATTTGTAAGGCCTCCTCAGGAAACCATTTTGCCTTTTTGCATTTCTTTTTCTTGGGGCTGGTTTTGACCACCACCACCACCTATACAATATTACAAACCTCCATCCATAGTTCTTCAGGCACTCTGTCTATAGATCTAATCCCTTCAATCTATATGTCACTTCCCCTGAATAATTGTAAGGGATTTGATTTAGGTCATACCTGAATGGTCTAATGATTTTCCCTACTTTCTTTAATTTAAGTCTGAATTTGACTCTAAGGAATTTGTGGTCTGAGCCACAGTCAGCTCCCAGTCTTGTTTTTGCTGACTGTATACAGCTTCTCCATCTTTGGCTACAAAGAGTATGACCAATCTGATTTCTGTACTGACCATCTGGTGATGTCCATATGTAGAATTATCTCTCGTGTTATTGGAAGAGGATGTTTGCTATGATCACTGTGTTATCTTGGCAAAACTCTTGTTAGCCATTGTCTTGCTTCATTCTGTACTCCAAGGCCAAACATTCCTGTTACTCCAGGTATCTCTTGACTTCCTACTTTTGCATTCCAGTCCCCTATAATGAAACGGACATCTTTTTTAGGTGTTAGTTCTAGAAGGTCTTATATGTCCTCCTAGAAGGATCTCCAGCTTTTTCAACTTCATCTCCTTTGGCAACTTCAGATTCCTCAGCATTAGTGGTTGGGGCATAGACTTGGATAACTATGATACTGAATGATCTGCCTTGGAAACAAACAGATCATTTTGTCGCTTTTGAGATTATACCCAAGTACTGTATTTCAGACTCTCTTGTTGACTGTGAGGGCTACTCCATTTATTCTAAGGGATTCTTGTCCACAGTAGTAGATATAATGATCATCTGAATTAAATTTGCACATTCCTATCCATTTTAGCTCACTGATTCTTAAAATGTTGATGTTCCTTCTTGCCCCATCTCCTGTGTGACTGCTTCCAATTTACCTTGATTCATGGACCTAACAGTCCAGTTTCCTATGCAATATTGTTCTTTACAGCATTGGACTTTACTTCCATCACCAGTCACATCCACAACTGGGCATTGTTTCTGCTTCTATTCAGCCTCTTCATTCTTTCTGGAGCTATTTCACCAGTTTTCATTCCAATCCCAAATAAAGGCAATGCCAAAGAATGTTCAAACTACCTCACCATTGCACTCATCTCACACGCTAGCAAAGTAACACTCAAAATTCTCCAAGCTAGGCTTCCACAGTATGTGAACTGAGAACTTCAAGATGTTCAACATGGATTTAGAAAAGGTAGATGAACCAGAGATCAAATTGCCAAAATTCATTGGATCATATAGAAAAGGCAAGAGAATTCTCAAAAAATAACTACTTCTGTTTCGTTGACTATCCAAATCCTTTGATTGTGGATCACAACAAACTGGAAAATTCTTCAAGAGATGGGAATACCAGACCACCTTACCTGCCTCCTGAGATATCAATATGCAGGCCAAGAAGCAACAGTTAGAAAAGGACATGGAAAAATGGACTGGTTCCAAATTGGGAAAGGAGTACATCAAGGTGGTGTATTGTCCCCCTGCTTATTTAATTTATATTCAGAGTCAGTCAGCCAGTTCAGTCACTCAGTCCTGTCCAACTCTTTGAGACCCAGTGGACTGCAGCATGCCTGGCCTCCCTGTCCATCACCAACTCCTGGAGCTTATTCAAACTCATGTCCATTGGTTCAGTGATGTCATCCAACCATCTCATCCTCTGAAGTCCCCTTCTTCTGCCTTCAATCTTTCCCAGCATCAGGGTCTTTTCAAATGAGTCAATTCTTTGTATCAGGTGGCCAAAGTATTGGAGTTTCAGCTTCAGCATCAGTCATTCAGAGTATATAATGCAAAATGCTGGACTAGGAAGCAAAGGATAGAATCAAGATTGCCAGGAGAAATATCAATAACTTCAGATATGCAGAATATACTACCCTTAGGGCAGAGAGCAAAGAGGAACTAAAGAGCCTCTTGATGAAAGCGAAAGAGGAGAGTGAAAAAGCTGGCTTAAACTCAACATTCAAAAACTAAGATCATGGCATCCAGTCCCATCATGGCAAACAGATGGATAAACAATGCAAACTGTGACAGATTTTATTTTCTTGGATGCCAAAATCACTGCCGATGGTGACTGCAGCCATTAAACTAAAAGACACTTGCTCCTTGGAAGAAAAGCTATGACAAACCTAGACAGGATATTAAAAAGCAGAGACATTACTTTACAGACAAAGGTCCATGTAGTCAAAGCTATGGTTTTTCCAGTAGTCAATGTATGGATGTGAGAGTTGGACCATAAAGAAAGCTGAGTGCCAAAGAATCTATGCCTTTGAGTTATCATGTTGGAGAAGACTCTTGAGATCCCTTAGAATGCAAGATCAAACCAGTCAATCCTAAAGGAAATCAGTCCTGAATATTCATTGGAAAGACTGATGCTGAGGCTGAAGCTCCAATACTTTGGCCACCTGATGGGAAGAACTGATTAGAAAAGACCCTGATGAAGGGAAAGACTGAAGGCAGGAGGAGTAGGGTGTGATAGCGGATGAAATGGTTGGATGGCATCACAGAAATGATGGGCATGAGTTTGAGAAAAGTCCGGGAGTTTGGATGATGATGGACAGGGAAGCCTGGTATGTTGCAGTCCATGGATGGGGTCACAAAGAGCTGGAGAGGACCAAGCAACTGAACTGAAACGAAATTTGAGTATTTGTGAACTCGGTAATGATTCAGGAAAACTGAAGACAAATTCAACATTAAAATGCTGTTTTTCAGTTCAACGGTGCCTTTTCCATGGTAATGTATTTTGAGGGAGGAACAAGCATTGGGTCTTTACTTGGCTTCCCCCAGAATTGGACTTTACTCCAAGGATTTAAGTACAGATCATTTATTTGGAGTGATACTAGGAATCTTCATGAGGAGAGCAGGAAAGTGACACAGGGGAGATAAGAAAGCCCCAAATAAGTCTTTTATCAAGCAAGTTACCACCATGATGAAAGCAGCTTAATCACACTGGTAAAATCTGGGAGTGAGAGGAGAATGCAAACCTGTTATCCCATCTAAGCAGTAAGAGAACAGAAGCATTTATCCACCAACATCTAACAATCATTGGTTAAATGCTACCTCTTTTAAATGCTTTAAAGGTGTTAAATGCTTTCAGAATTCCTTGGTACTTCCAGTCTGCATCAGTAAACAGGTGGCTCACAGGGCCAAGAGTGTCCTCAGAAAGAGTCACAGAGTCTAGCAGCTGGAAATAGTATCAGTGTGCATGGAAATGGTAATCATCAAGGACCAATCGACAGGGGAGTGGCAGCAACTGCTACAGAGTACACAGAGAAAGAAAAAATATCAGAACTAGAATAGCAGTTATAAATTTCTGTAAATGTGAAATCCACATAGAATGTGTAGGTTTCCTATTCTGAAAGAGGAAGATAATCTTAAAATTCAATCCTGGAGTCATTTTAGAGAAAAGGGGATTTGAGGGTAGTTTCGATTTAAAAATTCCCCTAGGAAATACCTAAAGATTTCATTACAGTTGTAGAATGGAATAGAAAGAGGAAGAGCAAAAGAATAATATGGGTTTTCAAAGACATTTAGTGCTCTCCCAAATTCTCACATAATGATAAATTTTATTGCATCATAATTCTTATTTATTAAAATTTCTTGTGTTTTAACAGCTCCAATGAGATGCAACTATTTGTTTTTATGTTGGTCCAGGGAGCATTAGAGGACACTGCACTACTCATATAACATATTAAGTACACCATCACTTGCACATCAAACTCTAATAAATCCCTGTATCTTGTGATTTAAAAGAAATGCAAGGCCCTGAAAGTTGAGAACACATCACAGTCTTAAATTTTCAAGTGGGAAACCCCATTTCTGTACAACTGGTAAAGAGTTTGAACATTAGGTTTTAACTAGGTGTGCTTGAGGAAACATTATCCAGGCTAACTTCCTGCTAATTATTGTTTTTAATTGGCCCTTACATGAAGGACATGTGGATTTATTGGTTTAAAAAAAACCTATCAAACAATTATGGTTGCTGGAATGCAGCATTAAAAGAAACTAATAGAATATTCATTGGAACCTAAGGGCAGATCAGTTATGAGTCCCAGCTTTGAAGTTGACTAAGACAGTTTCTCTTCTGGCATGAGAGCTAGGTTAGGTAAAAACAACTAGCATACAAGATAAACAAATATTTTTCATGAATATTAAAGCACAGAAGAGAAGATAGAGAAATTTTGCTGAGCCAAATTCTGAAGAATAAAAAATAAATCTGGAGCAGGGAGTTATCAGAGTGCTAAAACTGCTTTTACCTTGAGGGTATCTGTCTGTCAATCTGACAAATTTGGACTCTGGTCTGCAACCTCATTGGGCTACTCTAGGTAAACACCTATAGAGAGGACACTGCCTTACAACTTGTAGAAACTCTTCTAAATCTTCTTTAACTTTTATTTTATACTGGACACTTGTTAATTTACAATGTTATGTTAGTTTCAGGTATACAGCAAAGTGATTCCGTTAGAAACATACATACATTTCTTCTTTTGCAAATTCTTTTCCTATTTAGGTTATTAAAGGATTCCTCTAAATCTATACCATCAGAAGAAAGTGAACCAGAACTGGCACTCCGCACTACTACCACTGATTCTGGTGCAGGACAGGCAAACATCTGGCTGGTTCTAGAAACAGTGTCAGACCTTATTTTGGGGGGCTCCAAAATCACTGCAGATGGTGATTGCAGCCATGAAATTAAAAGACGCTTATTCCTTGGAAGGAAAGTTATAACCAACCTAGATAACATATTCAAAAGCAGAAACATTACTTTGCCAACAAAGGTCCATCTAGTCAAGGCTATGGTTTTTCCAGTGGTCATGTATGGATGTGAGAGTTGGACTGTGAAGAAAGCTGAGTGCCAAAGAATTGATGCTTTTGAACTGTGGTGTTGGAGAAGACTCTTGAGAGTCCCTTGGCCTGCAAGGGGATCCAACCAGTCCATTCTAAAGGAGATCAGTCCTGGGTGTTCTTTGGAAGGAATGATGCTAAAACTGAAACTCCAATACTTTGGCCACCTCATGCAAAGAGTTGACTCATTGGAAAAGACTCTGATGCTGGGAGGGATTGAGGGCAAGAGGAGAAGGGGATGACAGAGGATGAGATGGCTGGATGGCATCACCGACTCTATGGACAAGAGTTTGGGTGAACTCCAGGAGTTGGTGATGGACAGAGAGGCCTGGCATGCTGCAATTCATGGGGTTGCAAAGAGTCAGACATGACTGAGCGACTGAACTGAACTGAACTGAAAACAGTATGGAAAGCCAAAGGAAACACAACAAACAAAAAATGTGCTTGATAAATTGCACCAGTAGAGTGTACTACAGAGAAATGCACCTAAGATACCCAAGGCTAGGTGAACCAGGGAAATAAGAGCTTTGAATCTGCCTTAGGAGGGTTTCTTCTGACTTGGTGCACCCCCTTACTCTTTGAAGAATTCCCACAAACATCTCCCCCAAGGCAAATATTAGCACACCAAAGGGAACCATGCCCTCAAGTCACCATGAGGAAGAAATACAAAAATGCAACTTAGGAACAGACTCACACAAAGCTTAGGTATAAGAACCATCACACATTACAAAAGAATCATCTTATTCTCTTTAAATAAATAACACAATTGGAATTATAGACAGGTAACAGGAAACTCTAAATGATAGCTGATCTGAAAAAGAAAAAAACATGATTTCTAGAAATAAAACATACAACAATCAGCATTAAACATACTGAACATAGATGGTAGCAAATGGAGAAAGAGGAGTTGTTAATTAGAAACAGTTTAGTAGAAATGAACCAAGATAAATTGTAAAGAAATAAAAAAGATAGAAATATAAACAGAGGGGAAGAGACAGGGACTACATGGTGAGAAGTCCTAACAGTATGTTTAAACTGGAATTCAAAAACAGAAGAGAAACTTGGTTTCAGGCAGTATTTCATGAGATAATTCATAAGAATTTTAGAATGTATGAAATATAACAACTTAGATTCAAAGAATCAGACAGAATATTCATTATTCATTTCCACTGAGTAGTTTTGTGAGCTTATGCAAGTTATTCCTACTTTTCGACTCAGTTTCCTCACTTATAAAAAGATAATTCCTAATAGATTAGGGTTTTCATA
The DNA here is from genome assembly GCF_014754425.2 of Oryx dammah. NCBI lineage: Eukaryota > Metazoa > Chordata > Mammalia > Artiodactyla > Bovidae > Oryx > Oryx dammah. Next base: position 61,987,115 of record NW_024070205.1, on the reverse strand, counting down.
GAAAAAGACTGAGAATACAAAAACATCTTTCACGTAACTATCGTACGTTTAGGGACTCCTCTTTCCTCAAATCATAAGGAAAGATTCTATAGCAATTTCATGTCCACAGGCTACCAAACATCCTACTCAGGAATGTCCCACTAAAACTCTAAGTGACATAGCAATAGAGGATTTCTATGAACTGTTGATTTATACCAAGTGCTCGCCAATAATATGCTTAGGACTTAAATCTCCTTCAGTCTGAAGAGTCCATAAATATCCAGAATGATCGAATCAGTTCAAAACATTTCTAAGAAAATAGTCATCTAAGAAGCTAAACTGTATAAAACAGAAGATGAAAAGGTAAGGGTCGAGAGGAAGTCATTCCAAAGTGTGGTTATTAGTTAGTAAAAGTCATATATGCAGGAATAGCTGATGGGCCAGCAAAGGTACAACAAATGTCATAGAAAATGGTGAACAGTTATACTATGACATTCAAGAGTCAGTTTGTGGCTATATATAGTTTAATCTTACTTTCCTCATAACCTATCCTTCTGAATTGAAATTGTTTATCTATTATCTGTATCTTAGGCATGTCTATAATCTTCTTTAGGACAAGGAGTAGTTTTTAGAGCTTGACCCTCTAGTAAATTCCCCCAAAAGAGTGAGGACCAAGTGTATTAAAGAACTGATGACTAAAAGAGGCAATGATGTGAAAAATATTTGCATAGCATGTTAACTGAAAAAGCAATCATATTACATAAAATAAAAATTCCATATATAAATAAATTACAATAATATTTTAATTCATGCACAAAAAGTAGGAAAAAATATCAAAATGGTGCTATCAACGATTATAATTATATACTGAAAAACCTATTTTCAATTTTTATACTCCTTTTTAATTTTAAGAGGTTCTTGAAAGAATATGCATTACTGCTGCATTAGAAAATCTGAAAATGTAGATATAATCTTATCAACACAATTTCTAACACATAATATAATTTCTGATACATTTATCATAAAACTCAACATCAGATGTGTCACTGATATATTCCTTCATCTCATTTCCCTGTCAAGTTAAATCAATACATATTAGCTAAACACCAGTTTAGACAAGTGCAAGATGGGATTTCTTTCTTCAGAAATTTTTGAGGGCAAAAACTGTCCTATTATTTTTCTGTGTCTTTTATGGTGCCTACCACAGTATCAGGCAATAAAATGCATATACAGTAAATACTGATGACATAAAGGAAATTTACCATTTTGGCTTAAGGAGGTTAAAAAGTTAGTTGTTTCTCCAGAAAGGGGAATATATTTTCAACTACAGAGAAGGGAAGATAAGCACAGAGCATGTGAAATCTAGTAGGTATTAAAGATGATACTGGAGGCTGAAAAAGAACATTCTTTCTAAAAATTTATTGCAGACAGCACCCATTTATCTTATGACCCCCAATGGGAAAGAGGGGATAACCTTCAAAATTTTATCTTTCAAGGCTTTGATACTTTCAAGTATCACCAGAATTAGTTACCCAGGAAAAAGACAAAGAACGAGGAGTATGTGAGCTTTTAATCAGAAGCTTAATTATTTCTCTTTATTAGGTGCTATTTTTAGAATGAAAACTTTATATCCTGTTTTCAGCATTTAATGCAAGAATATTAGGCTCCAGTGATATAGGTGACATCAAGTTCTGATTGCAACCTAACATTTATATAATGATTTTTTCACTTAAACTATTCTCTGTAATTATACCACCCACACAAGGATGAACAGTAATGCCCTTGGATCCCAACGGCAGGTTATTTATAAAAAGAAGAAAACAAAAGAGTCCAAAAATACTCTCAGATTTACGAAACCTATCTGTTTTTTGCAATCTGATTTACATCTCCAAATTGCCACTGTTTGTGCCTTTCCTATGAGTTATTTTTAAAATCGTTTGAGAACAACAAGGCATCTTAATATGTAAAGTTTACTTAGAAAAAAAAATCCCACCATTAAGTAGTTCAAACCCCCCTAGTGAGATAATTAAAGTTATCCCCATCAACTGTGTTGGGTATTTTATCTAGTCACCTTCCTGTGTCATTGATAACTCTCGGAGGCAAACTATGTCATAAATGTTAAGTCATCCCTTGGACAAAGGGGTTAGGGCAATAAAATCTTGTCATTTTTTATGACTGAAACCAGGATAAGCATACATTCTACAGAAACCTTGAAATAGTTGGTACATAAATGTCAAATACCTTTGGTCCATTTTATAAAGTTTCTTTTGACAAAATCTGAATTCTTACATGTATTAATGATTTTAGCATTTCTGATACTTTTGTCTCCATGAGTTTCAAGTTCAGTTGGGAGTTTGTCCATTCAGTTCTGGAGGTGCATTCTTAATTATTAAGGTAGGAATATAACAGAGGAGCCTGGCGGACTACAGTCCATAGGGTTGCAAAGAGTTGGACACAACTGAAGCAACTTAGCATGCATGCATGCATAAATAATTTATATACAATAATACTTCCCTAGTGGATCAGTGGTAAAAGATCTACCTACAATGCAGGAGATACGGGTTCAATCCCTGGGTCGGGGAAGAACCCCTGGAGAAGGAAATGGCAACCCATTCCGGTATTCTTACCTGGAGAATTCCACGGACAGAGGGAATCCCATGAACTGGCGGGCTACAGTTCACAGGGTCACAAAAATGACTTGGCAACTAAACCACCACCACCACATCCAATAATAAGAAATATCCTGTAACAGTGATACCTGAGCTGTGTTTTAGAAATAAGCAGGTTAAACTAGGAAGGGCTCTTCATTACCTATTCTGATTCAATTTTAAGCAGTTAAGTTTTAATTTATACTCTTATTTTGTTTTTAATTTTATTGAAGTATGATTGATTTACAATGTTGTGTTAAGTTCTGACGTACAGCAAAGTGATTCAGTTCTGCATGTATATACATTCTTTTTCACATTCTTTTCCATTATGGTTTATCACAGAATACCAAATATAATGGCTGTGCTATACAGTAGGACCTTGTTGTTTATTCATCCTATATACATCAGTATGCATCTGCTAATCCCCGACTCCCAAACTTTGCCTCCCTCACCACGCTCCCCCTTGGTCAGCACAAATCTGCTCTCTATGTGTCTATGTCTTAAGCAATTAAGTTTTAAATTTTCTTGGTAGATTTCTTAGTGTTGTCTGAGAATGTGTTTTACTGCAATTAAAAAATATGAATACTTACAGTTTATCCTATTATAGTTACAAAGTAACTTCAGAGAAATTAGGTGATTATTCACAGAACAACCTGTGAGTTTGATTAAGTATTAAGATCACTGTTTTCCTTTATTAACAAATGAGACTGATAGGTTAAGTAATTTCTCCCAGGGTCTCAGAACTAATACATAGTGGAGTCAGTCTGAACATTGGGAACTGAGGGCAAGAACCACAACTTCTCGTTTGCTTCTGCATCCTAGTGCCTCCAAAAGGTAGCTCAGTGGTAAAGACTCCACCTGCCAATGCAGGAGACACATGTTCGATCCCTGGGTCAGGAAGATCCCCTTGAGAAAGGAATGGCTACCCACTCCAATATTCTTGCCTGGAGAATCCCAGGGACAGAGGAGCCTGGGGGGCTACAGTCCATACAAAGAGTCAGACATGATTGAGCAACTGAGCACGCACGCCTCCCAAAATGTTTGCACATAGTAGGTGCTCAGGACAAGATGTAAAGGCATAACTTACATTTCCTATAAGTTACAGAATGTCTTTGTGATACAGCTTGCTACTGCTAAGTCACTTCAGTCGTGTCCAACTCTGTGCGACCCCATGGACGGCAGCCACCAGGCTCCCCCATCCCTGGGATTCTCCAGGCAAGAACACTGGAGTGGGTTGCCATTTCCTTCTCCAGTGCATGAAAGTGAAAAGTGAAAGTGAAGTCGCTCAGTAGTATTCAACTCTTAGCAACCCCATGGACTGCAGCCTACCAGGCTCCTCCATCCATAGGATTTTCTAGGCAAGAGTACTGGAGTGGGGTGCCATTGCCTTCTCCGGTGATACATCTTAGGAAATACCAAAAGACCTAGGTGAACAAATCCCTCTCACAGGCGTAAAACTGAGGCTTGAAAAACTGCTCTGAAAATACCGTAAAGGAACTAGTCTTGCTAAAGCTGAAAGATTTCTTATTGTGAATGTGAAAGTCGCTCAGTTGTGTCTGACTCTTCACAACCCCATGGACTATACAGTCCATGGAATTCTCCAGGCAAGAATACTGGAGTGGGTAACCTTCCCCTTCTCCAGGGGATCTTCCCAACCCAGGGATCGAATCCAGGTGTCCTGCATTGCAGATGGATTGTTTACCACCCAAGCCACAAGGGAAGCCCAAGAATACTGGAGTAGGTAGCCTATCCCTTCTCCAGCGGATCTTCCCAACCCAAGAATCTAACGGGGGTCTCCTGCATTGCAGGTGGATTCTTTACCAACTGAGCTATCAGGGAAGCCCTAGACTTCTTACTGGAGCGATGTATTTAACCAGTGACCATCCTGTGTAACTTCTTACAAGTGTAACTTCATATTGGAACATGTGTAGTCTGTTTCTTTAAAGTTTATACCCAATACCAAAACTTCTTTGAAACATTTATGTTTGGGCCAGATACAGTCATGGATTTAAATAAAAATGTGGAGTAGAGAGATTAGACAAGAAGCACTGGTTCATAGAGACTGGAAAACCTAGCCTCTTGTGAAGGTAGTGAGAGAGAAGCTGTGAAACTGAAGAAAAGCCTGACTCAGTGACCAGGAAACAACTCAGGGAAGGGGTGCCTGTGAGTGACCATCAGGGATCAATAACTGGACGAGAGGAACAATCTCAACACAAGGTTTCATGTTTAACTGTCAGGGCAGAATTCTGCTGGCTGGTGTGAGTATAAGTGGCTGATGTTTTCAGAAATTAATTAACCATTGAACTTCCATTCACAGTATAACTAGGATCATTAACACACCTGTGCAAAACCAACTCTTCCCAAGAATGAGACTATCGCCCACACCCCAAATCACCCAGACTCTCCTAAGCTCTGACTGTTCTTCAGTCACAAACCAAGTTTCCTGGAGGGATAGTCTTGGTGGAGCCTGGATACGGAGGGTAAAGTCAGCCTTGTATACCCTTGATACAAATATAAAAGCAAAGTATTGAAAGATTCTTACAGCCAGGGATCTATCTTCATCTCAGTTATAATTCTAGCACTTAGAATAATGTCTGTTTATACACAAACACAGAATTTTGTTGTTGAGAGCTATTTCACAGATCCCATTCAAAATCTTAACCAGATGAAAGCAGATCAGAATTGGCAATGAAAGGCAAACCAATTGAGATGAGGCACTGAGAAAAGGCCCTTAGGGAAAATTCTATAAAAATAAGGAAGGAACATTAAGACAAATCCCAATAACCTCTCTTCCTTTTGCCAGGAGTCAGACCTGCTTATGTGTACATCTATAAACTGAGTTATAGGTGATGACAACCAAGAATAAGAAAACACAGTTTTTTGTTTTTTTTTTACTTTATTTTACTTTACAATACTGTATTGGTTTTGCCATACACCAACACATAGTGGTCTTAAATGTGATAGGTAATTTAAGATTCAAGGAGGTATATGATGTAAAAATTTGACTCCAGATAAAATCTTAAGTGGTGAAATAAAATATTCAAATACTGAATTTGCAAATTGAATTTGTATTCAGCTACATTAAAAGAAAAAAAAATTAAAAATACAAATTTTCCTAGTTGTAAGAATCACTATTTAGTATTTGAGAAGCATAAATCCACTGTCTTTTAGGAAGGTAAGTGAAATTATTAACAAGAAATAATTAGGAAAGAGTGATAAAAGATATGGTACATATAAGTACTAAAGGAAAGCAGAGAAAAATCAATATGAAAGGAGAAAATTAAGTTAAAAATCTATATCTTAATTTAATTTTATATGATCTTTTATTTTCCCAATAAACAGAACATCCATACCAGATATCCACAATTGGATTTAACAGATGTTACTATTTTGCCATGTTTGTTCTGGAACTTCTTTCAAATAAATAAAGCTGGTTTATGTTATTCCCAAGTAAATTTTATTATTTTATCTACATAACTGTATAACATCAGGGATCTTGGGGAAACGTAACTCCTTTAGTTAAACATAGGATAAACCAATACATTTATTTAAAGTTTTAAAGTGTGCTATGAAGGAGAAAAAGATATATATCACACAGTACAGGAATTTCTCTGTGGATGTCTGTGCCTCTGAGAGCAATAAGAATTTCAAAATGTTTCCCTGAAGCTTAGGAACTTAACCTACAAAAAAAAAGATGCTTCATTTATATAAGTGATTATACCTTGAATATTATTGAATGACTATTAAAGAGACATTCTTTTTTTAGGAAAATAGCATGTTTTATTAAGATGATGTTTTAAGTCATGAAGTTCAATAGAATAATGTGTATAGTTAATACCTACCTCAAAAAAAAAAGAAAAGAAAAAAAAACTCCTAAGCGTGATTTTTAAAAGTCCCTGATGTCTTTTGAAGATTCATTTATGACTGAGATAATAATAAGTCATGAGTTTTGCATCAAGGTTGAAAGGCAGACACACCTAAGAGTGAACTCTGACTAAAACCAACTCCCAGGTGAAACATTAAATATGACAAGAATGTTAACATCCAATAAAAAAACTAGAAAGATCTTGTCATGCCTCAGTTCCATAAAGTGTTTATGACATAGTAATTGGATCTGCTCAAATACTTCAAGAAATGAAATACAGTTATGGTTTCAAGTGAATATTAACATTGAATCTTTCTTATCAAACATTGAAAAGAAAATCTACAGTGTCAAAGAAACCAAACTATTTCACTAATATTAACATAGTAGTTAATCTTGCACAAGAAACTTTCCAGTTGTAGTTACACAAACTTAAGAGTCATTCTGTGCCAAAGCAGAGAATTTTCTACTTCTTGGAGCTGATGAGCCTCTCAAAATCGATCTAACCTTGTCCCTGTCCCTGTTAATTCATGGGCCATAGTTTCCTAATATTTGTAAATTACAAGGTTACCTTATAACCTAATAAGAGCACTTCCTCATACTATAAGTTTATAATACCATGTTCTGCATTAACACTGCCAAACTTCCCAGTATGAGATTCCAAGTTCAGTATTTCCAAAGAAAACGTCCTTAGTCTGCCTCTTCCCTAAATCAATAGTGTCTGCTGAGACTTTTTTGACCAAGTCAGGATAAATAGAAAATTAACAATTACCTGGATAAGTCAAAGCATCGTGAATGCTATTGTTGTTGGGCTGCTAAGTTGTGTCTAACTCTCGGTGTGACCCCATGGACTGCAGGGCGCCAGGCCTCCCTGTCCTCCACCATCTTGCAGAGTTTGCTCAGACTCAGTTCATTTAGTTGGTGATGCTAACCATCTTACTCACTGCTGCCCCTTCTCCTTTGGCCTTCAATCTTTCAACTCATTATCTTTTTCTGAATTGATAAGGTAATATACAACTTCCCATTATTGTGGCCTGTCTGACTCATTATCATACAAAGCAATTCAAGTCTTCAGCACATTCAGAAAACAGTATCTTACGTCCTACAAATAGACCGTACCTTTGACTGTACTTGTATGATGAGATACCTCGAATAGTCAAATGCATAGATTCAGAAAGTACCTTGGTAGACGCCAAGCGCTGGGAGGTGAGTGGCAAGGAGAAATGGGGACTTATTGTTTAATGGAGACAGTTTCAGTTTAGGAAGCTGAAAATGCAGGAATGGATGATGATGCAAATTGCACAACAATGTGAAGGTACCTGGTGCCACTGAACTGTAGTTAAATAGAATTAAAATAGTTTTATATTATGTGACTTTTACCACAATAACAAAACACATTAAAAAAAATAATACAGCAGTATCTTATATGCTTAATGCCAATTGTGTCTACACCAGCACAGTGGAAATCTCAGCAACTACCTGGCAATCTGGATGAGATGGGCCAGAAATACTTAAAACATTCTTCCTCTTTATTAAGGGAGTTTTGCATGTTCTATCACATTGGATGATGGGAATAAAATTACTGTTAATGACTCAAGGAAGCAGTATTCTGTAGCTCTGAAGACTCTGAGCTCTTGGAGTTTCACTGGCCACAATTTCTGAAATTCTAATTAGATGTTGATGTTGGAAAATTACTTTAAATTCTAGCATTCCATTTTATCCACTTTAAATTATAGCATTTAAATTCCATCAATTAAACCATCCAGAGACTTTAACCATTCCAGGTAGATAGTAAATATTTAATAAATGTTATTATTTCCCCAACTTACCATATGCTTTGTGGTAATAAAAATCCCACAATATCCAAATAGGTCAACTTGCAGCAATATATTATCTTTACTATATTATAAAAAGTTTCCCTCCTCAAAAAAAAAGAAACCAAGAGATTGCATATTCAAATTCATCATCATTATAACTCCCTAGACTTCTATGTAAAATACAGATCCATTTGTAAAACAACTATTAAGAATCTGGGGCAACTGTTGTGTTTGTACATACCCTTTCTCAAAAACTGATGGGTTGATCACGTTTTGCCCTAATACTTATATCATCCAGATTACCAAGAAAAAAAAGTCACAGTAAACCAGAAAGTGTGCTCAAAATGAATCAACAAAAGAAATAGGCTCTCAAGCATTTATCAGGGTAAAAGAGCAATAAATTCTAATCAATGGCACGTCAGCTCCCATTAGAAAAAACTAGAGCTGTGAGCCCATCTACTTTCTGACATGAGGTTTTCACCTGTAAGAAGTGAACTGCAAAATTTCACCTGAATATCTGAATTTAATAAGCAGATGCTAGCTGTCATCACTACGATCAAAGCTAGTAGAGGTGACGGAATTCCAGTTGAGCTATTTCAAATTCTGAAAGATGACGCTGTGAAAGTGCTGCACTCAATATGCCAGCACATTTGGAAAACTCAGCAGTGGCCACAGGACTGGAAAAGGTCAGTTTTCATTCCAATCCCAAAAAAAGGCAATGCCAAAGAATGCTCAAACTACCACACAATTGTACTCATCTCACACGCTAGTACAGCAATGCTCAAAATTCTCCAAGCCAGGCTTCAGCAATATGTGACCATGAACTTCCAGATGTTCAAGCTGGTTTTAGAAAAGGCAGAGGAACCAGAGATCAAATTGCCAACATTTGCTGGATCATGGAAAAAGCAAGAGAGTTCCAGGAAAACATCTATTTCTGCTTTATTGACTATGCCAAAGCCTTTGACTGTGTAGATCACAATAAACTGCAGAAAATTCTGAGAGAGATGGGAATACCAGACCACCTGACCTGCCTCTTGAGAAACCTATATGCAGGTCAGGAAGCAACAGTTAGAACTGGACATGGAACAACAGACTGATTCCAAATAGGAAAAGGAGTACGTCAAGGCTGTCTATTGTCACCCTGCTTATTTAACTTATATGCAGAGTGCAAAATGAGAAACACTGGTCTGGAAGAAGCACAAGCTGGAGTCAAAATTGCCAGGAGAAATATCAATCACCTCAGATATACAGATGACACCACCCTTATGGCAGAAAGTGAAGAGGAACTAAAAACCCTCTTGATGAAAGTGAAAGAGGAGAGTGAAAAAGTTGGCTCAAAGCTCAACATTCAGAAAATGAAGATCATGGCATCTGGCCCAATCACTTCATGGGAAATGGATGGGGAAACAGTGGAAACAGTGTCAGACTTTATTTTTGAGGGCTCCCAAATCACTGCAGATGGTGATTGCAGCCATGAAATAAAAGACACGTACTCCTTGGAAGGAAAGTTATGACCAACCTAGAGAGCATATTAAAAAGCAGAAACATTACTTTGCCAACAAAGGTCCATCTAGTCAGGGCTATGGTTTTTCCAGTGGTCATGTATGGATGTGAGAGTTGGACTGTGAAGAAAGCTGGGTGCCGAAGAATTGATGCTTTTGAACTGTGGTGTTGGAGAAGACTCCTGAGAGTCCCTTGGATTGCAAGGAGATCCAACCAGTCCCTTCTAAAGGAGATCAGTCCTGGGTATGCTTTGGAAGGACTGATGCTAAAGCTGAAACTCCAGTACTTTGGCCACCTCATGCAAAGAGTTGACTCATTGGAAAAGACTCTGATGCTAGGAGGGATTGGGGGCAGGAGGAGAAGGGGAGGACAGAGGTAGAGATAGCTGGATGGCATCACCGACTTGATGGACATGAGTTTGAGTGAACTCTGGGAGTTGATGGACAAGGAGGCCTGGAGTGCTGCAATTCATGGGGTCACAAAGAGTCGGATACGAGTGAGCAACTGAACTGAACTGAACTGAACTGAACTGAACTGAGCTGTCTGGAAACACAATTTTTAACAGAGCAAAACAAACTTTTTTAATGATTCTAAGAAGAAAAGATGTTGTATAATAGTAATAATAATACAAGAGCATAGCTATCCCTTTGAAGTGAGAAACTTTAATAAATCTGAAAGATTTTCTGGAGCAAAGGGATTTATGTTTGAATGGGTACTATTTTTTCAAACCTCACTACTTTCATCTATGTTAACCATATTACCTTGAGTGAGGTGATGGGGCCAGAAATAAATCAAGAATGAGAAGCAGGGCTTCCTGGTGGCTCCACTGGTAAAGAATCCACCAGCCAATGCAGGAGACACAGGTTCAATCCCTGACCTGGGAACATCCCACAAGCCTCGGAGCAACTAAGGCTGTGTGCTACAGTTGTTGAACCAGGGCTCTAGAACCTGGGAACCACAGCTACTGAGGCTGAGTACTGCAGCTACTGAAGCCTGTGTTCTCTAGAGCCTGTGCTCGGCAACAAGGGAAGCCTGCGCACCATCATTAGAGAGGAGCCCACGTTTGCTGCAACTAGAGAAAAGCCCAAACAGCAACAAAGACCCAGCACAGCCAAAAATGAATAAATAAATATATATTTTTTTAATAAAGAGAGTTGCCCTGGGACAACCAGAGGGATGGGGTAGGGAGGGTGGTGCGAGGGAGGTCCAGGATTGGGGGGGACACGTGGCTGATTCATGTTGATATATGGCAAAAACCATTACAATATTGTAATTATCCTCCAATTAAAATCAATAAATTAAAAAAAATAAAAACAGCAACAACAAGAGTAAGAAAACAGAGTTCTATAGTTCTGCTACATTCATGGTTCCTTGGGGAAAATACAGCAGCCATGCAGGGCAGTCAAGCGAAGTCCCAAGGTCTCTGATGAGGCAAGAGGAGAAAGTACACTGGGGCAAGGGGCTGGGGGTGGCACCTTTACTGTCATTTCTAGGAGAAGCGATGGGCCAGGCTGGTGGTTTAGGAGTGGCTAGTTAGGGATCGCACAGAGTCGGACACGACTGAAGCGACTTAGCAGCAGCAGCAGCAGCTAGGTTTGAAAGTGGGACCCTGTAAAGTTCATGTTCATCATTACTGTTAAAGCCTATGTTTGGGGGCCATCTAAAGGCTCCAGATATTTTGGGGTGAGCCAAGATCTACTTGGCTATGGCTGAGGCAGGAGACAGATGGACCCCCAGGGCATAGGAGTTGGTTCTCTCTGAACCTATACTCCAAGGCGAAAACAGGACAGTTGAGGCAGGACGCTGGGCCCTGCCAGCCCTTCCACACAAGAGCAAAAAGGCTCCTTGGAGATCAAAAAGGGAAAGGGCTCCACCCCATAGTAAAGATGCTAAGTACCCACAGGGCTCCTCGCCAGAATCTGTCTTGGTTAAGAGCTGCACATGCACAGATGGAAGTACCCTGAGATATCCCACATATGGACTGTGAGCCAAGCAAATCAAAGTGACTGGGCAAAGGAAAACCGGAAAGAAATGCCCTGTAAAAGTGATTTAAACTGCCACAAGCATGCAGCTCTCTCTGAGCCTGCCCATGTGTCTATCCACACACACTGCTCTCTTTTTTCTCCCAATATACACTTTACTTGTTTCATTACTTCCCATCCTTGAGGGAATTCTGTTCTGCAAAGCCAAAGGGCCAGGACCTCGTAACTGACCACTGGTCTAGTGGCTAGGATTTGGTGCTCTTACCGCCGTGACCCTAACTGAATCTCTAGCCAGGAACTGAAGCCCTGCTTCAAGGTGCTACAGGTCAAAGCCACCCGAGATTACAGCCACTGGCCATTTGGGAGATGTTAAAGTATTACTTAACAAAAATTAAAAATAAAATCAATGCAATGTAGGATGGCTATTCAGTTATGCAAATATTATTTGTTCTTGATTTTCAAACAACAAAATGTAAAAGAATGACAATTCAACAAAATATATAAGGTATATTCAATGTACCCCCCACCCTCCACCAGCCATTTCTCTATTTCATTCATATTTTAATGAACACTAACCTCAGGATATGTAATTTATTTTCTAATCCTTCCCCTCCTGATGTCAATGGGATGAATCCATTAGATTAAAATAAGAAAAAATTAATCTATTAACCTCTCTTGAGTAATGATTGCATTTAACAAGCAGGCGTAGGGCAGAGGTTCTAAAACTAGACTATACAATAGAATCACCTATGGAGCTGGAAAAATTACTGCTAAGAGGGGGCCACTTATAGAAACTCTAATTTCATTGTCACAGGTGTAGCCTAAATACTTGGATATTTTTAAACACTCCCCAGATAATTCTAATGTGCAATCAAGGTTATAAATCGTTAGCTCAGAGTCAGGATTTCCATGCTTTTTCTTGTATTTGTCATCAAATGATGTCCCAATTTTGAAAATATATAAATACCAGTCCCCTTGGAGTCTGTGTGATACATTTTTTTGAGGATCAAAGGACAAAGAAAAGAACAATGGTTAATAGAACCAACACACTAACAGTGATGGTATTTGGGGCACCACTGAGAGCAATTTTTTCTCCGGGTGCCCTCCAGATCAGACCACAGAGGCCGCTCATGAGACTGATTCGGTTTATTTTTGTTTTGATAAAAAGATAAATGTGGCCCGAGCGCTCCTTTCTAGAGCGAGGCCTTGTGAGACAGCCTTGTATTGGAACCTGCTGCTGCTACTTGGAAGGGCTGTTGAAAACTGCTCATGTCTCACTCAACTAGCATTTATACAGGGCTCCATTATTCACTGCCCTGTGATGTGGGCAGGGCTGTGATGTGCATTAAAAATGCCACCTGCCATATCTGTAAACAAAGGATGTCTTGGCCATCAGCTACTCATACCCCCACCCCACCCACACACACACTGTGCACTCTGGTGGGATCCAGGATGGAGAAAAACAGTATCCTGACCCCAGATAGCTGAAATGCATACCAAAGGAATGATTTCAGTGAGCCCAGACTCTAGCATCTTCCCATACATAGAAAAATGTCACATTCTTTAACTTGAGATATCTGGTTTTCTTTAATTAACAGTAATATTTTGATGTTCCTACTACCTGGTCTTTGTTGCAAAAACTCCTATATATCCTGGCTCCTCTCTGCCTTTCTCAGAAGAGCCCCTCAGAGCAATCTGAGAGGCAGTAGCCGGGGCTCAAGTCCTCAGTTTCGTCCACCATATAACAAACACAATTCTCAAGTTTTAGGTTGTGCATATTTTTCAGTCAACAGTTATGTGTCTTAGAAGGTTAATAAAATAAATATAAAGATAGCCTCTTCTCTTTAAGACTTTACAACCAATGGTCAAAAATGGTATATGGTAATTAAACCATTAATCAAGAATAAGTGGAGACAAATAAATGGGTCAAAATTAATAATTCAGAAAACAGGTCTTTTAAATCCAAGTATTTAGAGGTTGGTCAATAAAAATCCATAGATGTTCAATTGAGATAAAGTGAAAGTGAAATTGAAGTTGTGTCCAATAAAGGGAACAAAATAAACAAAAATTTTACCCTTTAACAGTTATCAGCAAACTATGACCAGTGGATTAAACTTGGCTAGCTGGCTATTTCATATGGTCTGTGAAATAAGTATGATATTTACATCTTTAAGTGACTGAAAAGAAAAAAAATAAATAAAAAGAAGACAATTTCTAGACACAAGAAAATGACCTAGAATTCAAATGTGTGTCCACGAATAAAGTGTTTTCAGAACACAGACGTGCTTTCCTGTTCACACTTAACAACTACTTTCAAATGACCACAGTAAAACTAAGTATTTGTAACAGAGACCGTGTGGCTGGAAAGCCCCAAATGGTGACTCCTCTTTCCAGAAAAAGGCTGCCCACATTTGTTTCACAACTGAAAAAATAAAAGGTTTACCTAGGTACAGGTAAGGATGAAGTTTGTGAAGCTGGCAATAGTGAGACCAAGATACGGTGGCTGGGAAAGAAGGAACCTGGTTTAAATAAAGCTGGTTTGGTTTAAGGTGCATGGAAGCTAAGGTAAGATACAGGTATCAACAAATGTGCTTCAGGTGTTTACTTTGCTTTACAGGATTTGTTAAGTTCAAAACAAAAAAGTGTTCAAAACAAAAAAACAGTTTTGTGTTACTTACACCTTTAAAGGGAGATATATGTGTATTCAATCAATTTAATATATATTTGTTGGATTCATATACACTGAGCACCTGTTTAAAAACTGGAAGCTAGTATCTACTGACATCTGACTCCTCCCCCAGCATACACACTTCTTACCTTTATCTTTCAGCTCAGGCCCATTTACTCTGACGTTCATTTCCTTACCACTCGGACAACTTACACTAGCTTCCTTGGTCTGGTTTGCATATCAATCCTTAAGATTGGTTCATGACAGCCATTCTTGGTTCGTGAGTAACTATGAAAAGGATTATATGAAGGCACTCTATAATCCTTTTAGTATTAGAATACTTTATAACTTCCTTTCTTGATTAATGTAAAATACTAGAATCTGAACACTCCCTCATACTTTGTCATATGAGATTTATGTAAATGTTATGCTCATGTCATTCTGATGCATTCTGGAAAATAATTTAAGTGGTTTCTGTGATGTTAAAGTTTCAAAGGCATACAGATCAATCTGGGAAGCTTTTAAAGAGCAAATTGATGGATGGTGAAAAATCAGAAGAGCTCACAAAATGGAGATAAGAATACTGAAACATAGTAAAAGCATTTCCAATCCCTTTTTCTTGATAAAAGCTCTCTTTGCCTAGTACAGAAGCGGAAGGGCTGAATTAAGAGGAAAGAGGAAGCAATGTTATAATATGGAAAAGGACCAACTCTACCTAGGCTTCTGGAAATCCTTACATCATTTAAGTGATATATTTCCATTTGGAGACATTTCCATTTTACTCTCTTGCTAACAGCTGACATTTCATGGAAGAGAGACCCTCCTAGGAATCCACAAGTAAAATTAACTTTTATCTTCATCAAATCAAACCCCAAGGTGATCATATCAATGGGAATATGGGAGAGGGAGGTGGTAATAGGAAATGATGAAGTCAGACATGGTTCAGAATAAAAAGTCATCACTTTTGTTTATCACAGCACAGAACAGAACAGCTGAGAAATGTCTCACACAAGAAGAGAAACTTGAGTAGCTCTGCTTATTACAGCTAATCCTTGAGAAAGTTACTTAACTAACACTCAGACCTTTCACCAAAAATCATGACAAAATGAATTCACAGAGTTCTTGTGAGAAACAGGACAGGTACATAGAATGAGAGGTCCGGAAGGAGAAGGAGAAGCAATCAATAGATGCGAGACCTGGATAGACCTCATGAGAGAGTTCAAACAGTCAAAGATGACTGGGCATTTGAACCCAGGATGAAGAGAGAATGGTGGCACAATTAAGGTGGCTTGTTGAGCCCTTTTAAAGAGATTAACTCAACCCATTAAGCACAGCTCTGCTGCTATGGTTTCATACCAGGCCACAGGATATGAGGTTGTTTTCCAGCGAATCCCAGTTTAAGTCATTTTCTGCCCTTACAGCATTTGATAACCTCACTTCATCTAATATACGACAGCTCCTTAGAAACCTGCTGTTATTTTGTTCAAGCTGAAATCGGTACAGTCAACTTGGGCTGCACATCTCTTCAGTGATGGAAAACAGGCTGCATCCTCAGACTCTGTTGATGTGCTCTTTGTCTTTGATCTCTGGATGCTTCGGAAGGGCTCAGAGGTGGCTTTTAGGTGGCACTGATACCAGAAACTGAGGTGTGATCTCCATGGCGGGTCTCCTGTCACTGCCCAGGGAGCTTCTGTGCTTTACAGGACTTTTAATTTGGTTTAAAGCTACATATCACAGTGACACAATACTCACTCAGTCTGCTAAAGGACATATCGGACACACTTTGATTTATTTCTTGTTCCTTTCCCGACTATGGTTAATAAGGAATGACTCTAATTGAGCATAGCTCTTTGATCTCTTGAAGCATATTGCTTTGAAAGAGTTTATTACAGCTGTTAAAAAGAAGCTATAAAGAAACAGCTCCTAATAAAACGTCTTATTTGGTTAAACATTAGGGCAGGAGTTGTTCAGCAGCTGTTAATACTTGTTTTCCACATAAAGTTATTACTGGATCTCAGATTTCACAGGACGGAGCCAAATTACTATAAGAGAAATTATGGGTAGGGAGCATTTGACACCAGCATTATGACTGGGAAAGGCAAGGAATGAGAAGCCTCAGTTTCAAATGCCAGTAATGAATGTGTACACAGTGCTTCAAAATATAGCCAATATCAATTTTATTCAAATAGTTGAAAATGGGGTAGAACAAGGTAAAATAGCAAGGTGTTGCAATAGGCACATAAAACATATATTCAAGATGTTCAAAATGGAAGCAAGCAGACAGGAGGTAATTTGGAGGGATCAATGCTGGTGGTTACGCATCTACTATGGGAAAGGATTTTAAGGAAAGGACTAGAGACCTCAGGGAAGAGAGAGAAAACATTCATTGAATGGGCCGAAAAGTTCATTTCAGTTTTTCACAAGACTGCATGGAAAAACCCAAATGAACTTTCTGGCCAACCCAATATGTAAGTAACTGTGATACTAGAGGGCTTAAACAGACATTCAAGAAAGGGAATTTGGAAAAGATCTGAAACATATATGGATGAGCAACATGGACAAGAAAGTACTCAGGTCAAGAACTTGGGAGAAGGAACAATGTGAAAGAAACAGGGCACAGAGGGATGGCTGTATTATATATTATTTACTCTCATGATTGAAGCTTCATCTCTACAAGGTTAGAAAAAAACTAACAAGAACGCTGTCATCCCCCGCCTTTTCAACATGGTAGACATTGCTAGTTATGTGATCTTCCCCATGAATCCTGCATGCAGCCGCATAATTCTTCTCCATACATTCCTCTGGAAAGCCACCAAGAACTTTGTTATACAAGGTGATGTCTTTTTTCCTATTCCTAATACATATATGCATACATACATCTAGAGATGGATGAATGGTATATTCTTCAGTGTCACAAAAATTTAATAATCAAACTTGAGCCTTTTGAAAGAACATTAACTGCTGTTTGCTGTTTTTAAATTTATTTTCCAAGTTTGTTATCATTTTCTACATAACCAGACAATAAAATAACTAGAGACACTCTTGACTCATTTTCCTCTTTATCCCACAGTTTCATTACTAACCAAGTTCTACTGATCCTCCTCTAGAAGGTTCTTACTGCCTGCATCTGGGTTATTTTAAGAGACTCTGTTCTTATACTCCTCCTACCTGGTTCTACCCCAGCCTCCTAATTTCTGTTAGACAAATTTACTTAAAAGTCAATTTTAAACAAATCCCTCATTTCTCTAAAGTGTTCATTGACTCTTGTTCTCAAACAGGTAAAATAGAAACTCATCACCATAAAAACTTCACAGTATAACCCCCAATCTATCTTTCTGCTGGACCAAACTCTCTAGCATTCACATATAAAGCAGTAGTTGATGGCTGTAGTTTATCAGATATTGATAAATCTAAATCGTGAATGAGAATATACAACTGATATTGTCGTGACCATCCAGTCAACCCTACTCTGTGAATGGCTTTGCGTGTGTGTGTGCTCAGTCCTGTCTCCCTCTTTATGAGCCCCTGGACTGTGGCCCACAAGCTCCTCTGTCCATGGGATTTTCCCAGCAAGAACACTGGAGTGGATTCCTGTTTCCTCCTCCAGGGAATTTTCCTGACCCAGGGATGGAACCCGCATTCTCCTGCATTGCATGTGGATTCTTTACCACTGACCACCAGGGAAGCCCCTATGAATGGCCTGGAATGACTCCCCATTGTCTCTCTGTATCACCAACGCTTATGAAAGCACCAGGCACAGAGCATATAATCAGTAAAAATAAATATATAAACATAAAGAAATATGTGGGTATATGAGCAGCATCTATTATTAGGTACCGGGATCTGTGAACATCAAATAAGAGTAGCTGGACCCTATGTTTCTAAGTGTAGAACATAAACTTGTTAAGTCTTCTATTCTTCAAATCTGTGATAATTCTAGAAACTTGGAACAGAGCAACCCTGAAAGCAGACAATCCCACAGGGAAGAGGATGACAGATGGTCCATTCTCACTATTTTTACCTTACTCAGAAAGCAAGCTTATTTCTCTCTCTCCTCTACCTGCTACTCCAATTTTAACTGCATCAATCAACCAAACTTCAAAGAAGGGTTATTTCTAAACTCCATTTTAGATATTGTGTCAGCTTGTTTCAGTTTATTTAAACCAAAATTAGCACTTATGCTGTTTATTCTGTGACTCTTAATTTTGTGACTGCTGATTTAAGGGGCAGAAACTGTGATAGGGGCCTAAAATAACAGGAACTGCCCTTACCTTTAGGAATCAATTCAGTGGAGGGTCAGATGATGGGTTTCAGAGCCACAGAACCCTACAGTCAAAGGCTTACTCTAAAGTTTGATATTCTAGAGTGATGGAGAAGCCACTTAATCTCTACCCACTGCTTTTCTTAAAAGCTAAATAAGTCACTTTCCCTGAGAGTTATTTAGCTTAAATAACAATAACAATTTTATTATTCTGAAACTTTATTTTCAGATATGTTTTAATAAAGATACTATCTTATCTTATATCATTCATAGTTCCCCCAAAGAGCAGAACATGGAGCAGAGAGCATTCAGTTCTCTATTTAGGTAAGAAAAAAAACTATATATGTGTATTAAAAATTAAAATTGACATCAGTTCAGTTCAGTTCAGTTGCTCAGTCGTGGCCGACTCTTTGCAACCCCATGAATCGCAGCATGCCAGGCCTCCCTGTCCATCACCAACTCCCGGAGTTCACTCAAACTCACATCCATCAAGTTGGTGATCCCATCCAGCCATCTCATCCTCTGTCATCCCCTTCTCTTCCTGCCTTCACTCTTTCCCAGCATCAGGGTCTTTTCCAATGACTCAACTTTTTGCATGAGGTAGCCAAAGTATTGGAGTTTCAGCCTCAGCATCAGTCCTTCAAATGAAAACTCAGGACTGGTCTCCTTTAGGATGGACTAGTTGGATCTCCTTGCAGTCCAAGGGACTGTCAAGAGTCTTCTCCAACACCACAGTTCAAAAGCATCAATTCTTCAGCACTCAGCTTTCTTCACAGTCCAACTCTCACATCCATACATGACCACTGGGAAAACCATAGCCTTGACTAGACAGACCTTTGTTGGCAAAGTAATGTCTCTGCTTTTCAATATGCTATCTAGGTTGCTCATAACTTTCCTTCCAAGGAGTAAGCATCTTTTAATTTCATGGCTGCAGTCACCACCTGCAGTGATTTGGGAGCCCAAAAAAATAAAGTCTGACAGTGTTTCCACTGTTTCCCCATCTATTTCCCATGAAGTGATGGGACCAGATGCCATGATCTTAGTTTTCTGAATGTTAAGCTTTCAGCCAACTTTTTCATTCTCCTCTTTCACTTTCATCAAGAGGCTTTTTAGTTCTTCTTCACTTTCTGCCATAAGGGTGGTGTCATCTGCATATCTAAGGTTATTGATATTTCTCCTGGCAATCTTGATTCCAGCTTGTGTTTCTTCCAGCCCAGCGTTTCTCATGATGTACTCTGCATAGAAGTTAAATAAGTGGAGTGACAATATGCAGCCTTGACGTACTCCTTTTCCTATTTGGAATCAGTCTGTTGTTCCATATCGAGTTCTAACTGTTGCTTCCTGACCTGCATATAGGTTTCTTAAGGGCAGGTTAGGTGGTCTGGTATTCCCATCTCTTTCAGAATTTTCCACAGTTTATTGTGATCCACACAGTCAAAGGCTTTGGCATAGTCAATAAAGCAGAAATAGATGTTTTTCTGGAACTCTCTTGTTTTTTCCATGATCCAGAAGATGCTGGCGATTTGATCTCTGGTTCCTCTGCCTTTTCTAAAACCAGCTTGAAAATCAGGGAGTTCACGGTTCACGTACTGCTGAAGCCTGGCTTGGAGAATTTTGAGCATTGCTGTACTAGCGTGTGAGATGAGTGCAATTGTGCAGTAGTTTGAGCATTCTTTGGCATTGCCTTTCTTTTGGATTAGAATGAAAACTGACCTTTTCCAGTCCTGTGGCCACTGCTGAGTTTTCCAAATGTGCTGGCATATTGAGTGCAGCACTTTCACAGCATCATCTTTCAGGATTTGAAATAGCTCCACTGGAATTCTATCACCTCCACTAGCTATGTTCGTAGTGATGCTTTCTAAGGCCCACTTGGCTTCACATTCCAGGATATCTGGCTCTAGGTGAGTGATCACACCATCATGATTATCTGGGTCATGAAGATCTTTTTTGCAGAGTTCTTCTGTGTATTCTTGCCAACTCTTCTTAATATTTTCTGCTTGTTAGGTCCCTACCATTTCAGTCCTTTATCAAACCCATCTTTGCATGAAATGTTTCCTTGGTATCTCTAATTTTCTTGAAGAGATCTCTAGTCTTTCCCATTCTGTTGTTTTCCTCTATTTCTTTGCATTGATTGCTGAGGAAGGCTTTCTTTTCTCTGCCTGCTATTCTTTGGAACTCTGCATTCAGATGCTTATATCTTTCCTTTTCTTCTTTGCTTTTTGCTCCTCTTCTTTTCACAGCTATTTGTAAGGCCTCCTCAGATAGCCATTTTGCCTTTTTGCATTTCTTTTTCTTGGGGATGGTCTTGACCCCTGTCTCCTGTACAATGTCATGAACCTCCATCCATAGTTCATCAGGCACTCTGTCTATCAGATTTTGTCCCTTAAATCTACTTCTCACTTCCAGTGTATAATCATAAGGAATTTGATTTAGGTCATACCTGAATGGTCTAGTGGTTTTCCCTACTTTCTTCAATTTCAGTCTGAATTTGGCAATAAGGAGTTCATGATCTGAGCCACAGTCAGCTCCTGGTCTTATTTTTGTTGACTGTATAGAGTCTTTCCATCTTTGGCTGCAAAGAATATAATCAATCTGATTTCGGTGTTGACCATCTGGTGATGTCCATGTGTAGAGTCTTCTCTTGTGTTGTTGGAAGAGGGTGTTTGCTATGACCAGTGCATTTTCTTGGCAAAACTCTATTAGTCTTTGCCCTGCTTCATTCCGTATTCCAAGGCCAAATTTGCCTGTTACTCCAGGTGTTTCTTAACTTCCTACTTTTGCATTCCAGTCCCCTATAATGAAAAGGACATCTTTTTTGGGTGTTAGTTCTAAAAGGTCTTGTAGGTCTTCATAGAACCGTTCAACTTCAGCTTCTTCAGCAATACTGGTTGGGGCATAGACTTGGATTACTGTGACATTGAATGGTTTGCCTTGGAAATGCAATTGACATACATATTAATTAATTTATAAATTTAACACTAGAGCTTGCAGACTTTTTAAAATGCTTATAAAGTGACTTAAAGTATCTTCTGATATTTACTTTCTTGTCAATCCAAAGAAATGTTTGGCATATGTACATCCCTATATATGTATATAATTTGAAAAAATATTAACACTTCTGTTTCTTATTTTGCAAAATAACTACCTAGTTTGGACACATCCCCAAATCAATCCAGAAAAGAGGACGGTTGTCATCACTAAAGCTAAATTGTTTTACTTTTGTTTAGTTCTCTGTGGTGTCTGACTATTTGTGACTCCATGATCTGTATCCTGCCAGGCTCCTCTGTCCCTGAGATTCCCCAGGCAAGAATACTGGAGTGGGTTGCCATTTCCATCTCCAGGGGATCTTCCAGATCCAGGGATCAAACCCAGGTCTCCTGCTTGGCAGGTGGATTCTTTACCACTAAGCCACTCAGGAAACCCCAAATTGCTTCCCTCATGGCTCAGAGGATAAAGCATCTGCCTGTAATGCAGGAGACCTGAGTCCGATCTCTGGGTTGGGAAGATCCCCTGGAGAAGGAAACGGTAACCCACTCCAGTATTTTTTCCTGGAGAATCCCATGGACAGAGGAGCCTGGTGGGCTACAGTCCACGGGGTCGCAAAGAGTCGGACATGACTGAGTGACTTCACACACCTAGGTCTTAATTATTACATTCAAAACAGAAACAACAAACTTTACTTTGCAAACGAAGTAAAGTTACCTGTCGTCTGATCGCCTGATCCAACTACCTAACCCATAAGTTCTTTGGTTTTATTCCATGATTATATATATTTATATATTGTGCAAAATGATGAAATGTTCTATTCTTATTGGAGACACTTCAACCTTCTTATCTTCCTGACATCGCTATAGCACTAAAATTTCACTTGGGAGACAGACCATTACCTAATAACCATCCCTTCTAAATTTTTCCTTTTCTATTGTCTTCTGTTTACACTTCCTTTGGCAAATATTTATTGAGGCACTATGGTTAATGCATTCCACTGTCCTGTGACCAAAGTATGTTGTAGAAGAAGGAACAGTTCATGAAAGTGATGTTTGAACATACCACATCATGTTAATGTCTTCTAAAAAATCTTATTACTAAAAATGTAACTCCATGGACCCTTCAATCAGCATTACAATGGAAATTCATTGGTCTAAACGGACCTATGATCCAGAAACTCTATAACCCTACATTGTACCTACTGTCTACTACTACATACAGTAGTATCTACTGTCCCAACAGGCAGTGCATCTCCACAAAGTTTTAGTCACTATTTACAGAGATAAGTTATAACCACTGTGTAACAGTGGAGGTGTTATGCCCTAGACAGATTTTCTCCAGATGTACTGCATGAAATTGACATTTTAAAGTTTCTTCAGCAGGATATAAAGATTTTTATATAAATGGAAATTTTCTATCTCATAAGTGACATTCTAAAATGCTATAACTGGCTTATACAGATACCAGACAAAAACTTATTCATTCTTACTCAAGATACATGCAAGGAATTATGTTATAATAAAACTTCCAATTTTGGTGGTTTTGTCTATTCATTAAAAAGAATCCTTTCTTGATTAAATATGCAAATTTACAAACACTCTTCTATCTCTTTCTTTCCTGTCCCCTTTTCCCAGCCATCAGAACAGTGTAACAAACTAAATTAACTGGATGAGGCTCAAGTCAGAAGCTTGAGCAAATAGCATAAGAAAAACATCAAAGAAGAAACTTCTGGCATGATTTGCTAGCAATGTATATGCTTTCTCTTAGAGCATCTAGCAACTGTTCCTAATTATTTTGCAAATAGTATTAATAGGAAACAATTCATAGAATGAAAGGCATTAGCCTCCTCTTCATTATATGGTGGAACTAACATACCACTGTTTCTCTTCCAGTGAACCCCCTTCTCTGGGGAGGCTCTGATACACAAGGCCTGTTGGGGCCAGTGGTCCTTCTCTTCTGATCACAGCATAGCTGGTTCATCCAGGAGTAGATGCCTGGTCCAAGCCAGGAAAATCATGTTCTTTTTCTTCGATATGTGAATCTGGAAAAAGAGAGGAAAAAGCCTGAGAAAACAGGATCTCGGACACATTAAAGGCCACATAATAGAAGTCAGGTCCATGCATCCCCATTTCGGAGACACGCAGGGCTATCCTAGTACTGCTGCCCATCCAGCAGGACCACTCAGGTCTCTCCTACAGTTGACGCCCAACTCCCAGAAGCCACTCCACATTGATTTTCACTCAAATTGTTTCACATACTAAGAATAAATTCCCACTGCCAGCTACCAAAAAAGAATATTTAGCCTTTAAACATCAAGGACAAAAATATTTCATTTTAAACCACTATTTGTTTTTCACTAGGGGGTTAATACTGCCAAAAGATGTCTACAGGAAGAGAGAAACCACACAATCCCTAGGTACCATTTTGTAGGATCTGGCATCATCCAAATGCTTGTTTTAATAACACTCTATAGTCTACATATCGGAGAAGGCAATGGCACCCCACTCCAGTACTCTTTCTTTCCTGGAAAATACCATGGATGGAGGAGCCTGGTAGGCTGCAGTCCATGGGATCGCTAAGAGTTGGACACGACTGAGCAAATTCACTTTCACTTTTCACTTTCCTGCATTGGAGAAGGCAATGGCAACCCACTCCAGTGTTCTTGCCTGGAGAATCCCAGGGACGGGGGAGCCTGGTGGGCTGCCGTCTATGGGGTCGCACAGAGTCGGACACGACTGAAGCGACTTAGCAGCAGTTAGCAGTCTACATATAAATAAAAATCTTGCAATCATTTAAACTCAAAATATATTTCCCTGTGAACCTACTGGGTTTTCCTTCTTGTCACTGTAATTGACGTGTTCTTTTTTTCCTTTTTTTGACAATTTCAAATCAAGAAAAGTGTTAGTTGTTCAGTCATATCTGATTCTTTGCAACCCCATGGACTCAGCACCCCAGGCTCCTCTGTCCGTGGGATTCTCCAAGCAAGAATAATGGAGTGGGTTACCATTCCCTTCTCCAGGGGATCTTCCTGACCCAGAGATTGAACTTGGGTCCCCTGCACCGCAGGCAGATTCTTTACTGTCTGAGCCACAGGAAAGCCTAGGAACTATACTATTATTATTTTATACAAATTTCCAGATTTTCATGGAGTATGGCTGAGCTGGAATCATCTCACTTTAGCATAATTTCTGGATATAAGATGCTGTCACAGGAAAATCCAAATGAACATTTTGGCCAACCAATAACCTAGGCATTACTGTTTTAACAGTATCTATTTATTTAACATGATATAGTAATAGTATTATTAAAATTATTAACATGGGAAGCAAGCAATAACGCTTTCTCCAGATCACTAAGCTTAGCTGATATTCAATCTCTCTCTCCTTCCCTTAGTTCAACTCTTCTTTAATTTGGCTCATTTCTAAAGACTCAGAAAGTAACTTCATCACTGGCAAACAAAAAAATCTTTCTTTGCTCATATCTCGATTTCTCCCTTTCTCTTTGCCAGAATATCTCTTCCAGAAATCTCTGACGACTTTTATGCACTAAATCTTCAGACAACTTTTATTATAGCATCTCTCAAAATTCAGAGTTGTGGGATTTAGCTTATTGAATTCTTAAAATCATCTTGGATTATGCAAGTGATAGAGGATCACTGTAAAACATCTGAAAAATGGAAAGATGACAAAATATATAAATGGATAAAGTCTAGATAAATCATAGAAAATGAGAATTACATAGGGTTCCCCCACCAAAGGGAAAAATTATTAATATTTCATGTGATTTCTATTCACAGTAACTCAATATTGTTCTTTATGATGACTTACTATCATCCAGATTTCCACCAACTTCACCTCCACTTTCTTTAGTAACAGAATTCCCATATTTTAGCTGATCAGATGACCATCTACCTAAAGATTGCAAGCTCCTTACAACTGGGTAGCCAGGGTTCAACAGTACGTGAACAGTGAACTTCCAGATGTTCAGGCTGTATTTAGAAAAGGCAGAGGAACCAGAGATCAAATTGCCAACATCCGCTGGATCATGGAAAAAGCAAGAAAGTTCCAGAAAAACATCTACTTCTGCTTTATTGACTATGCTAAAGCCTTTGACTGTGTGGATACAACAAACTGTGGAAAATTCTTAAAGAGGTAGAAATACCAGACCACCTGACTTGCCTCCTGAGAAATCTGTATGCAGGTCAGGAAGCAACAGTTAGAATTGGATGTGGAACAACAGACTGGTTCCAAAAAGGAAAGGAGTACATCAAGGCTGTATATTATCACCCTGCTTATTTAACTTATATGCAGAGTACATCATGAGAAATGCTGGGCTGGATGAAGCACAAGTTGGAATCAAGATTGCTGGGAGAAATATCAATAACCTTAGATATGCAGATGACACCACCTTTATGGCAGAAAGTAAAGAAGAACTAAAGAGCCTCTTGATGACAGTCAAAGAGGAGAGTGAAAAAGTTGGCTTAAAACTCAACATTCAGAAAACTAAGATCATGGCATCGAGTCCCATCACTTCATAGCAAATAGATGGGGAAACAGTGGAAACAGTGAGAGACTTTATTTTGGGGGGCTCCAAGTGACTGTGGCCATGAAATTAAAAGATGCTTGCTCCTTGGAGAAAAGTCATGACCAACCTAGACAGCATATTAAAAAGGAGAGACATTACTTTGTCAACAAAGGTCCATCTAGTCAAAGCTATTGTTTTCCAGCAGTTATGTATGGATGTAAGAGTCAGCCTATAAAGAAAGCTAAGTGCTGAAGAATTGATGCTTTAGAACTGTGGTGTTGGAGAAGACTCTTGAGAGCCCCTTGGGCTACAAGAAGACCCAACCAGTCCATCCTAAAGGAGATGAATCCTGAATATTCATTGGAAGGGCTGATGCTGAAGCTGAAACTCCAATACTTCGGCCACCTGATGTGAAGAACTGACTCACTGGAAAAGACCCTGATGCTGGGAAAGAGTGAAGGCAGGAAGAGAAGGGTATGACAGAGGATGAGATGGTTGGATGGCATCACTGACTCAACGGACATGAATTTGAGTAAACTCTGGGAATTGATGATGGACAGGGAAGCCTGGCATGCTGCAGTTCATGGGGTCACAGAGTCGGACACGACTGAGTGACTGAACTACAATTGTGTGGGGTCATGTGACTGCTGTGATGGGAGGAGAAGTGCTTCTTTTTCCCCTGCAGGGTGGCATTTTATTCTCTCTTGTTTTCAATACCTAGTACAGGCTCCTTGCACATCGTGGGCCCTCAGCTAATATTTGGTGCTGCTGCTGCTGCTGCTAAGTCGCTTCAGTCGTGTCCAACTCTGTGCGACCGCATAGATGGCAGCCCACCAGGCTCCCCCATCCCTGGGATTCTCCAGGCAAGAACACTAGAGTAGGTTGCCATTTCCTTCTCCACTGCATGAAAGTGGAAAGTGAAAGGGAAGTCGCTCAGTCGTGTCCAAGTCTGTGCGACCCCATGGACTGCAGCCTACCAGGCTCCTCTGTCCATGGGATTTTCTAGGCAAGAATACTGGAGTGGGGTGCCGTTGCCTTCTCTGAGCTGAACGTTATTCTTAAGATCCAGAAGGACGTGTATATGATTGCTTTTCAATAGCAGAGCACAAAGAGACCCTGATCTTACCCCAAGAAAAGCTCAGATTTGCTTCTTCTAAGTCACGTCCCTAAAAAAGAACAAGTACACCCTCTTCCTCTAGCCTTTCCCTCCCTGCCCTACTCCTGTCTAAGAGTCACTGAGAACTGGTTCAAACACACTGATCTGCAAAAATAATGTGGAAGATGGAAAAACTGTTCTAAGAACTCTGGATTACCTCCTTCTGGACTATTTATTTGAGACAGGAAAAAAAATATCTACCTTACATTGTTATATTTAAGGTCACTATATTATTAAAAAGAACTACACTCTATTCTACCTAATATAGAAATTCATACTAGAAGTGGTCTATTGCTCTCACAAAACCCTAAAATCTATGGCACTGGCTTGGCAGAGGAAACACAAGTTATTGTGTTGGAAGTCAGTCGTGATAATGTGGGGAAGCTGACTGTCTGCCAATAAAGCCAATCACACCGGACCAAGCCTAGTCTCCCATATGGACCCAAGGACACTATACCAAGGTGTTGGAGAAATGGAGAAACTGAGCACAGAGACCAGTAAATGAGAGGCTTCAGGTTTGAGAACTGTATTGAGGGGGGGACAGGGAGATGCTGGCAAAGGGCACAAACTTCCAATTAGAAGGTGAACAAGGTCTGGGGATGTGGTGGATGGCACGGTGATTATACTTCACAACACGGTATTATATACTAGAAATTTTCTAGGAGGGTAAACCTTACATGTTCTCACCACAAAAAGGAAATGGTAATTAAAGAGATGATGGAGGTGTTAACCTCTAGCCAACACGACTGTGATAATCATTTCACAATATATATCAAATCGATGTGTGTACACCTTCACTTTACACAATATCATGTGCCAATCAAATCTCAATAAAGCTGCAGAAAAAAAGAACAAGGATCCTGTTTGTCAAGGAAAACACATTACTCAAATCCACTTTTTCAAACAGAATAAAAATAGAATTCGATAACATATCACAAGTCTAATAATTCAACTATGAGACAATTAGACTAGACAACTCAATTAATTACAATTATAGTGTTAAAGAATTGATATGCGGGAGGGATAAATTGGGAGAATGGGATTGATACATACAGTCCACTATAGAAAAAAATATATAATAAGGACCTACTGTATAGCACATGGAACTCTTCTCAATATTCTGTAATAACCTATACCAAAAAAGAATCTGAAAAAGAGTGGATAAGTGTATGTATAACGGATTCACTTTGTGTGCAGCAGAAACAAATGCTTTGTAAACCGACTATATGCCTTAAAAATTTTAAAATATTAACATGCACACAAAATAATTATCTAGATATAATGTGCACTGATGACTATTTTCAAATGCATCTGACAAGACAGCAATCGAAATGCATCGCTAAGTAATGGAGGGCTTCTTATTGCCAGGGAAAGCACAGCCTGGCTTGAAATGCCTGTAATTGTTTCACTCCTATAACTGTGCTGCCCCCAAACAGTACAAGCCATGCAGCCCTCAAAGAAGGCACATTTTCCAGTGTGCACTTCATGTGGTCCTAGAGGGCAATGGACAGAGGGGCTCCTCTGGAGAGCAGAATAACAACTAAGCAAGCAGTGCAGTGCCAACACTCGCCCAGGCTCTCATTATTGCTGGGGGCAAGCGACTGCTCTGCCTCTCCCTTTATCTCTTTTCTGAATGTTATTTCTAATTGAAGTTACATTGTTCTTTCTCCATGATAGTTTAACGTGTGTAGGAAGGGAGCAGCTAATTTATCCACTAGTTTATAAGTCATCAAAACACCAGGAATCACATGCTGACATTGAAGAGAATCAATCAGCATCCAGAGATTTAGCACTCTAATATGGATAACGGAATCACTTTTCTGTCTACTTGAAACTAATGTAACACTGTAGATCAACTATACTCCGACATAAAATGCTTCCTTTTTTTAATTAAAAAAGAGCTGCAACAAAGTTAAAAAATAAAAAAGCTAGAGACCTCAATGTAGAAAATAAATGTATAAACACCAAGGAGGTAAAGAGGGAATGAGAAGAATTGGGAAATTGGGATTGCCATATATATACTGTTGATACTATATATAAAAATAGATAACTAATGAAAATCTACTCTATAACTCAGGGAACTATAACCAGTGCTCTATGCTGACCTATATGGAAAAGAAATCCAAAAATGAGGTGATAGACACACACACACACACACACACACACACACACATATATATATATATAACTGATTCATTTTCCCATGCAGTAGAAACTAACACAACATTCTAAAGCAACTAACTCCAATAAAAATTACTTAAGAAATGAACTCAAAGAAATAAAAAATAAAAGAGATATATCAAAGATATAAATAAATAAAGGTATTAACCAGATGTGGCTTTGTCATCCATGAAGATAACTCTGTGGATTCTATGTATGGCAAGCAAGATACAGATGGATATTAACTGGCCACAAGGGTCAGTTAAGATATAGACTGCTAGTTGTCCCCTGATATGTATCCATCCCTTCTTTAATAATGAGCCTCCCGACTTTCAGCTGAGTTCATAACCACACAGAGTTTACACTCAGAATACCTTGCAGCTTTGTGTGGACAGGTAACCAAGTTCTAACCATTAGGGTGTAAGCAAAACTGATGATGCTACTTCCTGACCATACCTCTCAAACCGAATTTGTGCCTACTGTTCTGGCCCCTTTCCTTTTCTTCTGACTGGGTGTGGTGCAAAGTATCAGCCACTTGAGATTCTGAGACAGAAGTCTTAC
Organism: Oryx dammah; assembly: GCF_014754425.2. Classification (NCBI taxonomy): domain Eukaryota; kingdom Metazoa; phylum Chordata; class Mammalia; order Artiodactyla; family Bovidae; genus Oryx; species Oryx dammah. The sequence continues at coordinate 61,957,006 of NW_024070205.1, read as the reverse complement.
ACCGAGTACGGCAAGGCATCTGCTGGCCTGGAGTACTTACCGCCAAACTGTGATATGAGACAGAAATACCGTTTAAGCCACTCTCTTGCTTATAACATATTAACCTATAATATTATACTTTAGTATTCTCTTTTTATCATCAATTATTTTCCAAGTTAACATACACAAACATGGCCAATAATAACAAGGGAACAAAGGATTCTTTCTCATTAGAAGATGAGGAGGAACAAAGACAGGAGTATTTATGGATTTTTGGTTTTGCTTTCATCACAAACGTAACTAATATTATGTTAACATATAGTTTTGTGCTCATTTTTTTCACTCTACAGTTTTCCAAGTTACAAATAAAATGCATTCAATACCTTCATTCTGCATGACAAGTTACTCCTCCAGCATAGTGACACTCACTGGATGGAAGCTGAATTTTGCAGACACATTTTCTAGGTAGTGAGAAGATGCCTGTACCAACCATTGGTTGGTAGATCAGTCTTTGAGCCAAGGGATGAACAGTATGGAAGAGGCAGGAAGTGCCTTTTTTAATTGAAGGGTAGTTGCTGTACAATATTATGTAAGTTACAAATGTACAATATAGTAATCCACAATTTTAAAAGTTATATTCCATTTGTAGGTATTATACAATATTGGCCTTGTGCCACACAATATATCTTTGAAACAACTGTATGCCTAATACCTAATAGTTTGTACCTCTTACCCTACACCTATCTTGCCCCTTCCTCCTTCCCTTTCTCCTCTGGTTACCGTTAGTTTGTTCTCTATAAGTTTGCTTCTTTTTTTGTTATAGTCATTTGCTATATTTTATCGCATATAAAATTGCATATATTTATAGCACATATAACTTATATGCTATAATTATATATAGCTTATATATATAATTATATAATTTATATATATAAATAATTATATATATAATGTACTTTGGCCACCTCATGTGAAGAGTTGACTCACTGGAAAAAACTGATGCTGGGAGGGATTGGGGGCAGGAGGAGAAGGGGATGACAGAGGATGAGATGGCTGGATGGCATCACCAACTCAGTGGACATGGGTTTGGGTAAACTCCAAGAGTTGGTGATGGACAGGGAGGCCTGGCAGGCTGCGATTCATGGGGACGCAAAGAGTCGGACACGACTGAGCGACTGAACTGAACTGAATGTATAAGCATATATATAAGCATATATAATTTATAGCATATATAACTTTATGTATTTTCTATATACAGTTTGCTGTATTTTTTAGGTTCCACATATAAATGATATCATACAGTATTTGTCTTTCTCTGATTAACTTCACTTAGCTTAATACCCTCCAAGTCCATGCATGATTTTGCAAAGGGCAGCATTTCATTCTTTTTTTATGGCTGAATAATAGTCCATTGCATGTGTAAAATAATAATATATATTGCATATTTTTTATCAGTTTACCTGTTGATGGACACCTAGGTTGCTTCCATACCTTGACAACTGTAGATAATTCTTCTATGAACATCTGGATGCATGTATTTTTTTTGAATTAGAGTTTCGGTTTTTTCCAGATATATACTCAGGAGTAGAATTGCTAGGTTATATAGTAGTGCTATTTTTAGGACTTCATACTGAGAGACCTTCATACTGTTTTCCACGGTGGCTGAACCAATGTACAATTCCATTGATAGCACACATTTCCACATCCTCACCATTTGTTACTTGTGTTTTTTTTAATGACAGTCATTCTGACAGGTGTGAGATAATATCTCACAATGGTTTTTATTTGCATTTCCCTAATGATTAGCAATGTTGAACATCTTTTCAGAGGCAGGAATCTCTCTTCTGCCTATAAGCAGTCAAGCTTGCTATTTCATGAGGTAAAGCATTAGTTAACAAGCCTTTTTCTCTATCAAAATTAAAATTAATGAAATTTCTTCTGAAACTGGTTCCCTTGCAGTCTTCATGTTCTATGTTATGATGCTTCATTGTTTTTCTCTGGTTTCATGCTATTTAAATGGGAATTTGGGAGCTATATACTTGTTTTGTTTATTGTCTGTCTCTCCTACTAAAGTAGAAGATCCACTGAGTAGGAAATTCCTGTCTGTTTTAAGATTATCAAATCCTAGAACAGAACCTGGCATGGGATAAGTCCTCAAAAAACATGTACTTGCTAAATAAATGAATCAATCAGTGAGATAACTTAGGAACCATTAGCTTGATGTCATTGGAAGCAAGACATCCCTTCTCTAAATTTTTATCTTGAATTGCCATCTCACATAATGTAAACAAAGTTAGATGAAAAATATGAATTATCCAGACAATTGTGGTGTGGAGAGAGAGTAATGTTATAATTACAAAGAATGAAGACAGATTTATCTGAAACATCAAAAAAAGAAAAACTATCCACATTTTACAATATTTAGTGTATAATCACTCATGTTTTTCTGTACTGACTTTCCACTAAACATTTTACACAGAATATTGGATAAGAGTATTCCCAACCTTGCAAAACAAATATAATTTCACAGATTTCAGGTTTGGAATATTCACTTTTTTCCCTTCTGCTACAGTAAAAATTCTTGAGCATGAACTCAAAACTGACCTTACACTGATTCACGCTGAATCAGTCAGTACAGCCCAACATGAAACACTTTCAAACAAACTTGGTCCCCACCTGTCTCATAAGTCCCTTGCACAGACAGAAGTACGAGGGAACAAACAGCCCTTCCAGGAATGCGCTCTGGGTTAACAGAAGCTGGCTTTATCAAATGGATAAGAGGAAGTACGTTTAAAGCTAATGGATCTTCAAAGAAGTATCTTCCTTTCTACTGCTCCTTAGGAAAAAACATCTAAAACGTTAGGGAGAATGACAGACTGCAACTCAGGCTGTAGCCTATGTAACCAGAGGAAGGGAAGAAGTGAAGACAGTGTTTCCTAATTGGGAGCTCCTTAATTAAAATCATATACACATCCAGACACAGTCACCCCTAAGACACAGTGATAAAGTGTTGCACACCTACATGCTCAGTCGTGTTCGACTCTTTGTAGCCCCATGGACTCCCTCCAAGCATCTCTGTCAATGGGATTTTCCAGGCAAGAATACTGGCCTGGGCTGCCATTTCCTTCTCCAGGGGATCTTCCTGACCCAGGGATTGAACCCAGGTCTCTTGCATCTACTCATTGGCAGGTGGGTTCTTTACCAGCTGAGTCACAGGGAATGCCCTCCTAGTCCACACTAAACACCAAAATGTGTCAGTCTATTACATTAATAATCGCCTTTTGTTTTCAATTTCCCAAAACACTTTGGCATTTCTTCATCAACTCTCTCTACTCAAATCCTGCTCCATTTACCAAAATAAAAGAGTTAAAAGGCAAACTAACATAAACCTACTCTTTTAAATATAAAAAAATATTAAGCCCTGGATTGGATTGAAGAAGTTGGGATTCAAAATGGATGGCTGCATAGATTCGGGGCCTGGAATGTCTCATGTAATTATTGGTAGCCCATAAATTCCAGTTTTATACTGAATATGCAACTTTTCAAGCATCACATTGATAGGAGTAGGAGAAAAGCCTTTTAGCAGCAGTGTTCTCTGTATAACCTTGTGTTTGCTCTGCGGACAGCTCACAGTGGTGTCCATGGGTCTTCACGAAGCACTGACCCCAGGACCAATCACCCTGCTGGCTGAGTGTCTGGCCACCCCGGCAGCTCCTCTGTCCGTCCTGAGTCTCATTTCCCCGTTAGCCTCAGGCCCTCAGTATGCATAGTTTGTCTATCAAAACCAGCTCTCTGGAAATAATGAGAAGCACATTCACACAGAAGGATATTTGACAAACAGCAGTTTCACATGTGCGGTCTTTCCAGTTGTCTCTGAATCTAAATGCATCAAAGTCAAAAACACCGAGTCTCTACAGAAATCTCAACCAAAAATTTCAGTTAAAAAAAATTCACCCTCACCCCCTGGTGCCACAGTCCCTCTCTGCTCCTCCATCTGCCCATCCCCTCACTCGTGGAGAAGCAAGTGTTCATGTTTGTGTTTGGAAATTGTGCAGGTGTGGTGTGCCTGTGGATAGTTGTGTGTGTGCATGTATTTAATACACTCTGGCAAAAAGGGAGGACTTTTGGGACACTTAGAATCGTGCCATGTAGAGCCACTACCTTTGTATTCTATACCACTGCAGTTTTCATAGTTGCCTGAAAAACAGTAAAGAAAATATTTGGGTAATATTCCACATTAAGGAAGATATTGAAAGGTGACATGAAAGTATTAATTGCTCAGTCCTGCTTGACTCTTTGCAACCCCATGGACCATAGCCTGCTAGGCTTCTCTGTCCATGGTATTATCCGGGCAAGAATACTGGAGTGTATAAGCCATTCCCTTCTCCAGGGGATCTTCCCAACCCAGGGATCAAACCTGAGTCTCCCACATTGCTGGCAGATTCTCTACCATCTGAGCAAACAGGGAAGAAAAGGATAATGCTTATAGGTAAATGCTTATAATTCTCAAAGGGTATGCTGTTCAAATTTCCTTGCAACTTCTTTTCCACCTCTTACATTCCCTGGTTTATTTTATGTCATCAGGTCTATATCTTATGTAACACATAACAACAATTTGGTTGTCTAGTGTTTTCATTGAAATTTAAACTCACTTCTTTCAGTTGATAGCAGCTCTAGTCACAACAGACAAGACATGTAAACAACCTAAATGTCCATAGATGCATGAATGGATAATGAATATGTGGTACATACATATGGAATACTATTCAGCCACTAAAAAGAACTAAATAATGCTATTGCAGAAACATGGATGAACCCACAGATCATAGTGCAGTAAGTCAGAAAAAAGAAAGACAAATATGCTATGACTTCACGTACATGTGGAATTTGAAATACGAGAGAAATGAACTTATCTATGAAATAGACTCATAGACTCAGAGGACTGACTTGTGGTTCCCAAGGTGGAGGGTGGTGGAGCTGGGAGTTCGGGGTTAGCATACGCAAACAATTACATATAGAATGGATAAACACCATAGTCCTACTGCTTAGCACAGAGAACTATATTCAGTGTCCTATGATGAACCATGATGGAAAAGAATTTTTTTAAAAAATGTAAACTCACTTCTCTCAGTAACAAATTCTTGGGAAACCTAGCTTGCTCCACACATTTTAAGGGGAAAGCTGGCTTCACATGCTGTCCCCTTGACCAGTGGGGGTAGTGGAGGGGTCATCAGGATGCCATCCTTCCCATCTAGACCTCCATCCTCTGCCGAGCACCCTCGTGAACACAACACCACGTGATTTCTGGGTGGTACCTGTGTTCAAGGGGCTTTATCAGCACAGGCAGCAGAGGAAATTCTGACATGCTCACAGAGGGAATGGGAATGCTGTGGAAATTTTAAGAAGCTAAGTGAAGGACTGGCAATGCTGTTGGCCCACTAGTTACCTCAGAATCTAAGAAGACTCTCAATCTGCAGTCATGTTTATGATTCTCTGATTAGGTATCACAGGCAACCCAATCCCTTCTAGAATACACGTACAATACTGAGAGGTAGGTATTCAAATTGTAACCAATAACAGTGGAGGTAAATGTGTATATATACACATATAGGCATGGGCTTTCCTGATTGCTCAGATGGTAAAGAATTTGCCAGTAATGCAGGAAGCCCAGGCTTGATTCCTGGGTTGGGAAGATCCCATGGAAAAGGGGATGGCTACCCACTCCAATATTTTTGGCTGGAGAATTCCACGGTCAGAGGAGCCTGGTGGGCTACAGTCCATGGGGTCATAAAGAGTCAGGCACAACTGAGCAACTAACACTTTCACTTTCATATTTAGGCAGAGCAGAAAACACACAGGCAAAGGAGTTTTGGAAGAAAACCAACTTGGATGTAAATTTGTGGTCTTCCACTTGCAGGGTGAATGACCTTATGAAAATTACCTAATTTCTATAGGGCTTCATTTCCTCATCTGGAAAATGGGCATAAATTATTTACTTCATATAGCAGTTGTGAAACATAATTGAGGAATTATTGCAAAGAACAAACCCAAACACTTACAAGCTCTCAATAAGTTGCTGGGAAATTGTTATTATTGGACCACCATCCAAGTCTGCTATAAATACTCCACTTCATTGTCCCCATGGTGCTGGTTCTAACCTCTATCATCATCACAGCTTTGGATGTGTGTGTGATCTGTTTCTTGTCTATTTCTTAACTTCTGTGACTTACTCACATGTTTTTTTATGCCCAGGCCTTATGGTACAATCCTGAAAAGGTAAAATTAAAAAACAAGAGATATATTAATTGGATGTTTATTAACTGCCAGACATAAGAGCCTTTATATATTTTTTTCTTAAATTTTCACAAGAATATGAAAAAGTAGTTACCATTGTTATCTTCATTTAGATGAAGAGACATTCTCCAGGTTCTTGACTGTCACAGAGCTTAATAAATTTCAAAGCCTGGATTCCAAACATGAGGGTCTGGGTCCAGATCCCAACTTTTGACCACCACAGGTACACTGCAGAAGCCAGAGTAAAGGAAGAAAAGAAAATCCAAAGAAGGTGGCAGAGTGCCACCCAGTGATAAAGCCTTTGAACAGCAGTGAATTAACCAGAAATCTGGGAAGATAGGAGCAAATCATTCTAAGAATAGAAGGAAGAGAGAGAGAGAGAGACCATACTGCCTGCGGTTGAACTGCATTTTTCATCCCCTAAGAAACGGAATAATCAGTGGGAGTTACACGTTTTCAAGCAGTAGCTGATCTGTTTCACTGGTTTCCTTGGAATCTATACCTAGACCACTAATCAAAAGTAATTTTAAGAAGTAAATATTTTAAGAGTTTCAACATTAACAGAAAAAAACATTTAAATGTCAACCCACTCCAGTGTTCTTGCCTAGAAAATCCCATGGACAGAGGAGCCTGGTGGGCTATAGTCCATGAGGTCACAAAGAGTTGGACACGACTGAAGCGACTTAGCATGCTGACAAAGAGATGTTCCAGGTACGACAAAGAGATGTTCCACACTGCAATCCTTTGCCCACTTTTGGGGCTGCAGGAGACACTTAAAGGGACACAGCTCATTTTCTGATCAAAAGGTTCATGCACACTCTTTGGCACTAAACTCTGGGAGGAGTTAAATATATATTGATTAATAATTAATGGATAGAAGTGTGAGTGGATCAGTGAAAATGAGGCCTATCTGACAATGCTATAAAGTGACTGAACACTGATATCCTCCACTGCTGCTGTAAGCAGAGAAGAATCTCGCTGCTCTCTAGTGAGGGGGTTGTCTTCTGCTCAGGTATAATCGGGAAGTTATTCTTTCAGACAAAAGGCCAGAGGCTTATAAAACTCTTCTAAGCACCATGGTCTTTTTTTAACATATTAATTTATTTTTAATTGGAAGATAATTGCTTTACAATCCTGTGTTGGCTTCTGCCACACATCAACATAAATCAGTCATAGGTATATACATGTCCCCTCCCTCTTGAACCTCCCTCCCACTTCCCACCCAATCCCACTCCTCTATGTTGGCACAGAGTGCCAGATTTGAGCTCTCTGCATTGTAACAGTAAATTCCCACCCCCTGTCTATTTTATATATGTTAATGTATATGTTTTGGGAAGGAAATGGCAATGCATTCCAGTATTCTTACCTGGAAAATCCCATAGATCCGGGAGCCTGGCGGGCTACAGTCCATGGGGTTGCAAAGAGTCAGACATGACTTAGAAACTAAACAACATTAACAATGTACATGTTTCAATGCTACTCTCCCAATTTGTTCCATCCTCAAAACTGAGGTATATATGTGCAATGGAATATTACGCAGCCATAAAAAGAACGCAGTTGTCAGTTCCAATGAGGTGGATGAACCTGGAGCCTATTGTACAGAGTGAGGTAAATCAGAAAGAGAAAAACAAATATTGTATACTGACACATATATATGGAACCTGGAAAGATGGTATGGATGAACCTATATGCAGGGAAGTAATGGACACAGAGACATGATGAACAAGACTTTTGGACAGCATCCCTTTTTGAAAAAAGTGTTTATTAATTCAGTTTGGCTGTGCCAGGTCTTAGCTATGGCATTCGGGGTCTTAGTTGTGGCATGAAGAATCTGTTTGGTAGTGGCATGTGGTATCTAGTTCCCTGACCAGGGGTTAAACCCAGGCCCCCTGCATTGGGAGTGCAGAGTGCCAATGGGTCACCGGGGAGGTCCCTAAGCACAGGTGGTAGGACAGGCCACAATGTACATGGGGAAAGTGAGCATGAAAGAGCCGGCACAACAGCAAAACCAAAACCAACACAGTACTGTAAAGTGATTAGCCTCCAATTAAAATAAATACATTTAAATTAAAAAAAAAAAATGTAAGATGGATAGCATGGCATTACACATGTAGAGAATGCTAGATAACAAAGTGTATTAAGCAACATGCAGCTTTTGTATTATTCCCCTTATTAAAGGTAGACACTTGCGATTTCTGAGTAGAAGTACTATCATATATTAATAGAAATAAAGCAAAATCCAGTTTAAAAAATAAAAACAGAGAAGGACCTCCTAGACAATATGTAACTAATGGCAGGCATTTAAGAAAAAGCAGTGTTCCTGAAAAATCTAGTGAAATGGAGAAAATACATACAGCTACATAATCACTTTAGTACAGCTGTCACAGGACCGTAACACCGGGGAACCGTCTGAACAGGGGAAGCCGAGCCTAAAGGCTCTAACTGCATCACAAGAGTCTATTTCCTTCCCCACCCCAGTGTGTTCATTTACACTCTGTGATCCACACGTCCTGCATCTAAGCAGGCTTTTCTTCACTGCACCAGTGTGTATGCAGGATGGAATCACTGACATTCCTAAGTCTAATCATTATCAGTTCATCTTTCCAGTGGCCGGTAAGTAGCATAATTAAGGAGAACCTGAATCCATGTGGATGGACCCTAGATGATGATCAAAGCTTTGCATGCCCTGGCGAGGTAAGTGATGTGTCTTAGAGATCTCTGCTCTAGTCAGTTCATCCTTGTCAGTAGCAGTCAGTTCTCAAGAACGCAGCACTTACTGTGTGTCTGAAATGTTAAGTGCTTTCCCCAAATAGTTCTCATTCTATATAACATAAACCTTTTCACTTAATTATTAAAGACAAAGAAACCAAAGCTCAGAGTTGGTAGGTAACTTGAGCTTTGGTGAGCTGAGGCACCCAGCTAGTAATTGTGAAAATCGCAAAGACACCGACAGAATAGGCATTTATCGAACAGGGAGTTAGTAAAGGCAGAAGGTAAAATACAAGGGCCAGGGGACTTCCCTGATGGTCCAGTGGCCAAGACTCCTTGCTTCCAGTTCAGGGGGCCCAGGTTTGATCCCTGGTTAAGGAACTAGATCCCGCATGCCCCAACTAAAATTTAGAGTTGGATTCTGCATACTCCAACTAAGACCCAGTGCAGCCAAATAAATAAATAAATAACACTTTAAAAATACAAGGACGGAACATACAGACTCTAAAGGGGAAGACAAAGAAGGAAAGGGAGTCTGAAATGATATATCACAGACTGTTTGCTGATAAACTAAGCACAGGAGTAGAATACAGGGAAGCTACAGAAAGAAATATCCAACATGTCCAGAAATCGGGTTCAGGATTGGGAACACATGTACACCCGTGGTGGATTCATGTTGATGTATGGCAAAATCAATAGAGTATTGTAAAGTAAAATTAAGTAAAAAAAAAAAAATATATATATATATATATATCTAAGATTTCAAGTAAATTTTTATAAAAAACTGGATTACCATCCAATGAGGATACATTCTCCAAGGATAATATTAATTATGATACTTTAAAGGGAAAAAAATGTTAAGCTAAGCCATGCAGCTACAAATTCAACTCTTGAACTAGCTAAATAAAAAAAAATCAAACAAAAAAAGAAAGGCAACTAGTAAATAGTGTTAGTCAGTTGTATCGCACTCTTTGAGATCCCAAGGAATGCAGCCTGCCAGAGTCCTCTGTCCATGGGATTCTGATGCAAGAATACTGGAGTCAGCTGCCATTTCCTTCTCCAGAGAATCTTCATGTCCCAGGGATTGAACCCACGTCTCCTGCATTGCAGACAGATTCTCCATCTATCGCAGAAGTGATAAGCCATTTATTTGCAAGGTTATTTGATTAATGAACACATTATCTATTCTCCTATATATTCCAAGGTTATTGGAACTAGTTGACTTCTTATTACTGGTTTCTTCTGTTTTGTTTCGCAAGTCACTGTACCAGGTACCCACAGATGTGTTTGGCACTTAATTGGAGCTTCATAATTATTTATTGAACTAATGATTGACAGAGCTACACAAACCTTTTGAAGAAAGAACACATACAACCTCAACTACTTCAATATGCCTATTTCAAGGTGAGGTTATATGTGTTCTTTTGCCAAAAGGTTTGTGATGTTCATCTGACTTTTTGTGAATTTATCAGCCAATGGTACTGGTAACCTCTACATTCAATATTTAATAATCACCCCAATCTTCATGTGATTGTCTCTGCAAATGCTTCTGCAAACTAGTTGTTTGCTTTGTTTTGCTTGGGTTTTTTTTGTGTGTTTGCTTTTTAGCTGCACTGGCCCTTCGCTGCTTTTGCACCGGCTTTCTCTAGTTGCAGATCTTGGGCTTCTCACTGCAGTGGCTTCTCTTGTTGTGAGCATGGGCTCCAGGCACGTGGGCTTCAGCAGTTACAGGTCATGGATCTGGCATAGTTGTTCTGCAGCATGTGGGATCTTCCTGGACCAGGGATTGAACCCATGTTCCCTCTACTGGCAGGCAGATTCTTATCCACTGCACCACCTGGGAAGTCCAAACCAGCTTTGTTTAAAATGGTGTCATGAGTGATTGGTTTTGCTATCTTTGTGCTCTATTTTTAAGATGGGGCAGGGGGTGGGGGTGGGGATTCTGGAAGATTCAAACCTTGCTGCACTCACCATCTTCTCAGATTTCCCATATGTGTTTAAATTTTGGCATGCCCTTCTAATATTCAGCCCCATTTCTCCACATATCCTATGTTATATATCCCATCTTACATAGACTTTAAAAGTAGTCAGTGGAAAAATTTTAAACAATAACAATAGCCCTTTGTTATCTAGTAGTTTACCTGTATTAAGTGCTTACCATGTGACAGTCTGTTAAGTGTCTTCCATGCATTAACTCAGGTCTATATCAAGAAGGCCATAAAAAGGCAAAATGTAACAGAGCATTCTAAAGCTTGGAACAAAGAAAAGTCATTAGGAAAACATAGATACTGGGCTTAGAGGGAAGTATGCCAAGACTTTGGTTCACAGAGAAAGAGAAATAGGGCAAGTGAATGACTTTAAGTACATTCTGCACTTGGATTTCAAGGGAGGTTTCAAGATGGTTAATGTTTGGCCTCTAACATTAATACTCTTTACTAGACACTTTGGACACGGGTATTGAATGATGAAAATAAACATACTTCTCTGGTATCTCTGTCTTTAGAATAAAGCTCCCATAACTAAAACTTCTGCCAAGTAGGCTAAAAAGTATTGTATAAAGGATATTCAACTCCCTCTGATGCAGCCCCAAGACTGAATCAAATCTTTCTCCACCAGAAACTGAGAATCTCCTCAAGGACCTTGAAGTGCTCTCTTCAAATGTGAGAATCCTTGAGAGGAAGGTATAATCTATACACTTAGAAAGGGAATCCTGACAATAATATGAACAGAATCAATTTGCAAATCTATCCATATACAAACACTCTGATAAAACATTGAATAAACTTATTTGTGACATATTTTTTGAGGATATAGTATGAATATTACTCAATAACTTGACTTATCATATAACCTTCTGAGCTTTCCTTTGCCATTACTGAATGCCTGAAGTTTTACTAGCTCACGATCTTTTTTTCCTTCTTGATGAGCGCCTCAGGAGCTACTCATTTTGAGGTTCTGGTCAGATAACTTTTACTCAAGAACATAACTCTGACACAAGTGAGCAACGGAACTGAACTGAACTGATAACTCCTTTTATTGGTTTCGTGCTGAAGGAGAGATGTAAAAAATGAAATCTGCATTAGATATTGATCTCACAGGTAATTAACTTCTATCCTGAAGTTAATATCTCCCTAATTAATCATGCGCATCATTGTAAAGAAAGATGTTCTCTGTAATAGACGCATATTTGATTCTTTACCTTTTTGCTCTAAGGGAAGAATGTGGTAAATGTTAAATTCCTTTTATCTAGCTTTCAAAGATTACCCCTAATGTCATTCCTCATGTCAATTTTTAAAGTTAACAACTTATTTCTTCACTTAAGTCTGAACATATTCAGTGGGCTATATATCAAGAGATGTAGAGACCCAAGGTCTTCTGGTCTTTACGTAGCGAATTCTTTTCCCTTCTAAGGGTTATCTGGATTTCTACCCTATTTTTCTGAAACTTAATGTGATTCATAAAAACACATTATAATGTGTTAAACACTTTTTTCTGCCTTCTCAAGAGCTTAAGTTATTAATGTTTCAAATCTGTTACTAATGAGGAAAAACATCATTAATTTTTAATAACTCCATTACTTATGAAAATGTCCAAACTATTTGTATTTCTGAGATAGTCAACAAAAATTTTTTTTTCTTTTTTCTTTTTTTTATTTTTTATTTTACCTTACAATCCTGTATTGGTTTTGCCATACATTGACATGAATCCACCACGGGTGTACATGTGTTCCCAAACCTGAACCCCCCTCCCATCCCCCTCCCCACAACATCTCTCTGGGTCATCCCCGTGTACCAGCCCCAAGCGTGCCATATCCTGCATTGGACATAGACTGGCAATTCGATTCTTACATGATATTATACATGTTTCAATACCATTCTCCCAAGTCATCTCACCCTCTCCCTCTCCCACTGAGTCCAAAAGTCCATTATACACATCTGTGTCTTTTTTGCTGTCCTGCACAAATAGCCAAAGCAATCTTGAGAAAGAAGAATGGAACTGGAGGAATCAACCTGCCTGACTTCAGGCTCTACTACAAAGCCACAGTCATCAAGACAGTATGGTATTGGCACAAAGACAGAAATATAGATAAATGGAACAAAATAGAAAGCCCAGAGATAAATCCACACACATATGGACAACTTATCTTTGACAAAGGAGGCAAGAATATACAATGGAGTAAAGACAATCTCTTTAACAAGTGGTGCTGGGAAAACTGGTCAACCACTTGTAAAAGAATGAAACTAGATCACTTTCTAACACTGCACACAAAGATAAACTCAAAATGGATTAAAGATCTAAATGTAAGACCAGAAACTATAAAACTCCTAGAGGAGAACATAGGCAAAACACTCTCCGACATAAACCACAGCAGGATCCTCTATGATCCACCTCCCAGAATTCTGGAAATAAAAGCAAAAATAAACCAATGGGACCTAATTAAAATTAAAAGCTTCTGCACAACAAAGGAAAATATAAGCAAAGTGAAAAGACAGCTTTCGGAATGGGAGAAAATAATAGCAAATGAAGCAACTGACAAACAACTAATCTCAAAAATATACAAGCAACTCCTGCAGCTCAATTCCAGAAAAATAAACGACCCAATCAAAAAATGGACCAAAGAACTAAATAGACATTTCTCCAAAGAAGACATACGGATGGCTAATCAACAAAATATTTAAGTTGAAAAATCCCAATAATTTTAACTAGTGACTCTCGATGGACTATAAGTGTTATTTACTGCTTTTGGCAGCCAAAAAAAGAAAAGAGAAAGAGATTAAGTCTTTTTAAGATACTTGTTTTGTTTTTGAGTTCAACAGGCTATGAAACCCTTGAATCAGTCTCAAGATATGGAATCTTGTCACACCTGGATTTTTAAATAATGAACATCATTGACTATTGTGGATTAAAGGTGTGTTCACAATATCAAGAAGTGATACAGAAAATGATCATGGTAAATCGTCTCCAACTATGTAATACCAAGGACAGCCTGAGGGGTCAGATTACTTCAGACTTCAAAATGAATTTGCTTACTTTCTGTAATCATTTAGTGTGTATGTAACTTGAAACGCTCACATGATTTCTAGATAAACAATATTTTGGGGGAGATTTCACTTATCAAATTTTGTCTATTCAGGATACCAGAATTTTAAAGGACTTGTAGGCTACTTCACAGCTGTATATCAATTGACAATGCCTGAAACTCCAATACTTTGGCCACCTGATGCGAAGAGCTAACTCATTGGAAGATCCTGATGCTGAGAAAGATTGAGGGCAGGAGAGGGGACAGCAGAGGATGAGATGGTTGGATAGTATCACTGACTCAATGGACATTGGTTTGGGTGGACTCCAGGAGTTGGTGATGGACAGGGAGGCCTGGCGTGCTGCAGTCCATGGGGTCGCTAAGAGTCAGACACAACTGAGCGACTGAACTGAACTGAATGGGTTGTGAACCAGCACAATGAAATTAGTCAGAAAGCATACTACCTGTTAGTTTATACAGCACTGTATTTCAGAACTACAGATAATATACAGGAGTTATGATCTGAATTGTTATATTATCATGTGGTGATCTGGTAGAAACCCATGCCTATGAAAATGTTTTTGTCTTAAGATAGAGAAAATTTCTCTTCTCTCATTTTTCACATTTGACTACCTTTCCAATGTAGGTCTCTAAATACTCCACGCATTTCTGGTACTTTAGAAATTCCTTTGTATCAAGTACCTAAATCATTGCTACATAATATCAGCATCTCTTTCCTCTATTTTAAAAGTTCAGCATAAATCTTTGCTACATAATATCAGCATCTCTTTCTTCTACTCTAAAAGTTCAGCTTTTAAATAGAGACATTATATGTATACAGAGACATTATATGATGAAGAGAGATATTGTATTTAAATAGACACATTATACCAATCAGCTACATTCATAAGTGGAAATTTGCCCCACTGCTACAATCAATGCCTGGTGACAGCTATTTATGTTCTTGCCTTCATCCTCCATTAATAGCATTTCCTGTGTCTGTCCCTTTTGAAGGGCAAATGACACCGTCCAGGTTCCTAGATGATGATCTTAATTATTCTACAGGCTACACACCAGTTACATCACTAAACATTTTACATTCATGTACTTTCTTAATTATTATCAAAACCCATAAAATAGATGCAATTACTCCTAATAGATTAGGAAATTCAGGCTCTATGCAGTCGTTTAACTTGTTGAAGGTTTTGTAGATTAGAGACACAGTAAAAGCAAAATAAAGTTTTATGGATCAGTGATGTCGAGGGGCTAGTTTCTGGAATGCCAGTACAGAAAAGTAGTAAGTACATAGATTCTGGTGTCAAATTGTCTGTATTCAACTCCTGGCTCCAATCCTTTCCTAGATTTGTAAACTATTATAATTATTTAACCTCCCTAATCTTTAGTGCTTTCATCATTGTAATAGGCATAATGTTCACTCTTAATTCATAAAAATATTGTGAGGATTTGATGACATTATCCATATAGAGGTTTTAGCTTGGTATCTGGTATATGATAAATTGTCAAAAATTTTAGCTATTGGTCATCCAGTTCTGTTCAATTCAGTCACTCAGTTGTGTCCAACTCTTTGTGACCCATGAACTGCACCATGTCAAGCTTCCCTATCCGTCGCCAATTCCCAGAGATTGCTCAAACTCATGCCCATCGAGTCAGTGATGCCGTCCAACCATCTCATCCTCTGTCATCCCCTTCTCCTCCTGCCTCAATCTTTTCCAGCATCAGGGTCTTTTCCAATGAGTCAGTTCTTCGTATCAGGTGGCCAAAGTATTGGAGATTCAGCTACAGCATCAGTCTTTCCAGTGAATATTCAGGACTGATTTCCTTCAGAATTGACTTGTTGGATCTTCCTGCAGTCCAAGGGACTCTCAAGAGTCTTCTCCAACACTACAGTTCAAAAGCATCAATTCTTTGGCACTCAGCTTTCCTCTCACATCCATACATGACTACTGGAAAAACCATAGCTCTGAATAGATGGACCCTTTGTTGGCAAAGTAATGTCTTTGCTTTTTAACATGCTGTCTAGGTTGGTCATAGCTTTCCTTCCAAGGAGCAAGTGTCTTTTAATATCAAGGCTGCAGTTTCCATCTGCAGTGATTTGGGAGCCCTAGAAAATAATGTGTGACTGTTTCCATTGTTTCCTCATCTATTTGCATGGAGTGATGGGACCAGATGCCAAGATCTTAGCTTTTTAAACACTGGGTTTTAAGCCAGCTTTTTCACTCACATTAAATGGATCTTATTTTCTCACCAAATTGGTGGGAGAGAGTTATTTTCCTCTGTACATTTTGACAAAAAGTAGAACTTCCAGAGTGAATCTGAGTTCAAAAGCTTTCTGCAGTTCACAGAAACATGGGTAGCATCATTGAATTGTCCTTCCAATTGCATTCCCCCATAATTTTTTTTCAGAAGAAAGTTGCCACTATGATGCAGACTACACACATACAAGGAAAAGTAAACACAAAAACCCAAGCATCACTGGATGCTTGCTTAAAAATTAGCTGTGTGAGGGTGAACGGGAGTACAGGGATGGACTGGGAGTTTGGGATTGGCAGATACAAATTGTTATATTTAGGATGGATAAACAACAAGGTCAAGTTTACTGTATAACACGGGGAACTATATTCAGTATCCTTGATAAACCATCATGGAAAGGTATGAAAAAAATGTATATATGTATGTATAACTGAATCACTTTGCTGTATGGCAGAAATTAACACTGTTGTAAATCAAGTATACTTCAGCAAAATAAGTTTTTAAAAAATATTTGTTGTGTGAAACAAAACTTGACTTCTCATTTTGTTTTTAAACTACTGGGAGTGTTAGTTGTTCAGTCGTGTCTGACTCTGTGAAGCCACGGACTGTAGCCTGCCAGGCTCCTCTGTCCATGGAATTCTCCAGGCAAGAATACTGGAGTAGATTGCCATTCTCTTCTCCAGAAGATCTTCCTGACCCTACAATCATTTACAAATTAAATTAATCCATAAATACATACTTAGAGTCTAATTAATTCACACAACTAAAACTAATATCAAAATGATAATGAAGAAGGAAATTCTACTCTTGAATTTATGGATCTTGTGAGATGGAATTATATGTTTTTAAGGTTTTCAAAATCCTATACCCCAGATTCTCCAATTTCTATTCTTTGGGTAAGAGTCTGAAAATGAAAGTCTTGTAAAGGTTCATTGATTCTGCTATGCAATGAGACATTTTCATTCTAAATTAATCCACCTCCCTCTCTACCCAACAATTTCCCCTCCCTGGGAATTATCCTTCTTAATCATAATGTAATATAAATTTGCTGAAAATAATAGAGTCATCAAATTTTAGGGGAAATGGGATCATAGAGAACATGTGATTTAAAACTGTAATATTAAAGATTCTGAAGCTAGAACACTGAAATTATGAATGGTCGAATCAAAGTCACAGAAGTGAAACAATCAAATTTAGATTTCAGTTTCTTGATGCAATCAATATTTCTTCCAAAGCTACTCAGATAAAACAGTGTTAGACCTGCAAGAGATTTTCCTCCATAGAGGAATTTGCAGTATAGATAAAAAGAAGAGACACACATAGATAAGCTTGTTTAGTTAGTTATGAGAAGCTCTCCATTATAGAATGTTACCACAGTGATAAATGCATGCGTATATCAAGGATGTTACTACTAAGAGTAGAAATGCCATACCAAAATAATAATAATAATGTGGCATAAAATACAAATTCCATATCTATGAGCATCTTGAAATACAAAAGTGAAAGAATCGAGTAATGATTAAAGTTGGAGGGAAAACAGATAACCATGTAGAGTGAGGGATCCAAGTCATCCCCCCTGCAGTGGAAGCATGGACTCTTAACCACTGGACCACCAGGAAGTCCCTACAGTGCCTTTATTCAACTTCTTTTGCATGAGTTCTCACTCACTAAGTCCTGTCTGACTCTTTAAGATCCCATGGAATGTAGTCTGCCAAGCTTCTCTGTCCATGGGATTTTTCAGGCAAGAATACTGGAGTGGGTGGCCATTTTGCTCCTCTTCCCAACTCAGGAATCAAAACCGCATCTCATGCTGAGTCATCAGAGGTGCCAATTGCCAAAAAAAAAACCCCAATGACAGGCCACCTCCCCCCTTACTCAGAGAAGATCCCTTGCAGCTTCTAGATACAACAACTTAGCTCTCCTTTAAATGTTGCCTAAGGATTTAGGGGAAAAAAAAAACCTAGGATTGTGATTCTCTGACAATGTGCCAACTCATCTGCAGCCACGTGATTATTGGAACAAATTGACAAGAAACATTAAATGTCTCCATTACCAGTAAAAGTGTAAAAAGTATGAGAAACTTGTCACCCTTGAGTGGCTCAATCATTTAAGCATTCCAGTAAATGTTGTCTCAAAATGTTACACTGAAGATCTCTAACTTCCTCTGACAGCCTGACATGTATCCGCCATCAATTAATTTCTCTGAACTATTCTTGAATCTCTCTTTTTAACAACATCATCTTTCTGGGAAAAGGCTTTTAAGTGTTTATAATCCCTTTCAAGTGTGAAAAGGAACCCTTATTCTAGTAATTAGAGATCAAATAAAGAGACCTGAAGTTACTGTATGTACATCCTTCACACTGTTTTAGACTTCAATCATCTCCCTTCTCTGCTTTTATCTTCTGAGGTTAGATTTCTTTTCTTTTTTTTTTTTTTTGTGCATCATTATATGGGAACTGGTCAATCCCATTTCATCTGCAACTCTATTGAGATAGCCAATATCTTTTAAAAATATAATCACTAACTGGAAAACCACTAAAATCTATGAAAATCCCTTTTGAGGCAAAAGCATTTTAAAAACTCCAAGTAATAAAATGTCCAGAAACACTCAAAGTACCTACTACTCATGTTTCCTGTTTTGCTTTGTTTTTCAAATATTGGATAGGAAGCTGACAAAGAGTTGAAGTAGAATAAGCTAAGCTGGAATGGAGCCATCTACTTGTAGGAATTATTTTCTCATCCTCAAAGAATCATTTTGTCTCCGTATGATACTGACCACTCAGCTGCTCCAGTGTTGAAAATATTGGTAACAACTTCTCCTAGTATTTTATGAGTACTTGAATGAAAATTCATCTCAAAAGCACAAAAGGCAACATCAATGATGAATATGATATTGATAGGATTACTGTGTGCTATAGCATTAATTTCAGTTTAATATAAAATTACTATCAAGTGTATTAATTCTATGTCCCTTTTCCCCAATGGGAGTATCGTATTGAGACATAGAAAACAAACTTATGGTTACCAAAAGGGAAGCAGGGAGCAGATAAATTAGGAGTTTGGGATTTGCATACTACTGTATGTCCCTGGAGGAGGAAATGGCAACCCACTCCAGTATTCTTGCCTAGAAAATTCCATGAACAGAGGAGCCTGGTGGGCTATAATCCATGGGGTTGCAAATAGTTGGACACAGCTGAGCACACATGTACTACTATATGTAAGAGAGGACCTACTGTACAGCACAGGGAAATATACACAGTATCTTGCAATAACTTGTAATGGAAACTGTGAAAAACAATATATATATATACACACACACGCATATAACTGAATCACTTTGCTACACACTTGAAGCTAACAAAATATTGCAAGTGAACTACCCTTCAATAAAAAATGATACAATTAAATATAGCATTGATTTTATCACCAGAATTTTCAGGAAATATTTATAGAATCATCAGGCAGAGCTGAGGGCCTGATGTATTGTAGGGATTCCTTAAATATGTTTGAATGAGCAAATGAGCACTTCCAGGCAAGCACAACACCTATTCAGTACAGGCATAATAAGTAAAATTTCATTTGAGTAATTAAACAACTAAATGCTTCAAACACTAATCTGAAACATTAAATTGGTCAAGAAAGGTGCCTATTCTCAAATGAGAGGTTAATATTATTGATATTGAAAGTATCTTTCCACCAGCTACTAACTAACCCAATACAGAGAGAAAAAAAATCAATTATCTTCATAGCTACCCACAGAAACCCATGGCTACCCATAGCTACCCGAAGAGATGCTTTTGAACTATGATGTTGGAGAAGAATCTTGAGAGTCTGTTGGACTGCAAGGAGATCCAACCAGTCCATCCTAAAAGAAACCAGTCCTGAATATTCATTGAAGGACAGATGCTGAAGCTGAAACTCCAATACTTTGGCCAGCTGATGCGAAGAACTGACTCTTTGGAAAAGACCTGGGAAAGACTAAAGGCAGGAAAAGAGGATGACAGCATATGAGATGGTTGGACTACATTACTGACTTGATGGGCATGAGTTTGAGTAAGCTCTGATAGTTGGTGATGGACAGGGAAACCTGGCGTGCTATAGTCCATGGGGTTGCCAAGAGTCGGACATGACTGAGCGACTGAACTGAACTCATTGAAAGGCATCATATGCGTTTAACACTTCTTCTGCTAGATCATTATAACTAAACTAGGGACCACCTAGAGGGCTGAATATATAGAGGGTAAAATATATGGTCTCTTTTTTTTGCTTCTTGATAAAATATATGATCACAGAAATTGTGATCAAATCTTTTTTATTGTTTTCCTGGTTCCTCTGAATTTTAACAAATACCATGCAAATCTAGTTAAGTCTTTTCAGGAGTCTTTAAGGCATATTTATAACTAGTTTCACTATAATTTTAATTGTCTTCCAAAACAAGGAAAGCACTAACGATTACTTTTGGTCATGCATCAATGCATTAAGTACCAACTGTGTGCCAGCTTCTCCAAGAAAGACAACTCATTCACAGCCATGGTCAATCAGTTTTGTTTCTAATGTCAATATCTGGGGAAAAATTTAAACAATGTTAAATTGTCTAAATAAATGCTATTTAACTGAATCTGCAACCATTAATACTTAAAATTTATTCAGATAAATAGTTCTTTGTGTCTGACTCTATAACCCCATGGACTATAGCCCACCAGGCTCCTGTGTCCATGGAATTCTCCAGACAAGAATATTGGAGTGGGTAGCCATTCCCTTCTCCAGGGGCTCTTCCCAACCCAGGGTTTAAACTCGGGTCTCCTGCATTGCAGGAAAATTCTTTACCATCTGCGTTATCAAGGAAGTTCAACACTCAAGGCCATATAAGAAAGCAAAATAGGCATTATGAATAGATAGCAAAATGCATATATTCATGGATTAAAAGTAAAAATTTTCAAAAATATTTTCAGATTTTGTTGCCTCTTAGCAGTACACTTAGTGAACTGCTCTACTGTTTTCATTATTTTTCCATATTTTCAATAACTATTTATTCAACACTTAGCATATGTCCAAAGGGCTTCCTCAGAAGCTCAGTGGTAAAGAATCTGCCTGCAATGCAGGAGACTCAGGAGATGTGGAGTCCATCTCTGAATCAGAAAGATCCGCTGGAGGAGGCAATGACAACCCATGACAGTATCAGCTACATAATCCACATTCTACAGTTTCATTGTTTACTCTCACTAATTGTGTCCAGCTGCTTTTGTGACCTGATTGATGGTAGCCCGCCAGGCTCCTCAGTCCATGGAATTTCCCAGGCAAGAATACTGGAGAGGGTGGATATTTCCTTCTCCAGGGCATCTTCCTGACCCAGGGATCAAAGCACTGTCTCCTGCATTGGCAGGAAGTTTCTTTACTGCTGAGCCACCAGGGAAGCCCATTCAACAAGTAACCAATGACAAAGTCTGCAGGAGAGCTAAAATTTATTCTAGAATAAAAGATAGAGACAATTTCTTAACAATTATCCTAGTGATCTGAATTCCATTCTCAGCTCTGCACCGGGACCTCATCTTTTCATGTTAGATGAATCACTTAATCTTTCTAAAGTGCCAACAATCCAAATATCTTGACAGTAATTATATGTTAGGTCCCAGAGGAAATATGTGGGGATGAACTTAAATTTCTCTTTCTGCCAAAATGAACAGGAGAGATCAGAAAAATGTCTTTACTTATTATTTTATGTAAAAGATAGACAAAGAATGGAATTTGTTTTTTCTAAGAACATTTTAGTTTAAAAGTAAAATTCAATTTTTTCAACATTTTCAAAGTTCATGTAAAATTCCATGGATCTTAATCTTTTCCTGATTAGTATTTGCATGAAAAATATAGATGATTTTCTGGTATATGTTAAGGCAAATCTTTTCTTACCTTATTAGGTCGAATCAAAGGAAGATTTTAATTTCTTTCTCTTCAATGTTAATTCCGCATTTCTCAAGTATGGTGATTTTTCTAAGGGGGGAATATCATAATTAAATATTCCTCTGCCACAATTAATATTTAAGATCCAGTTAAACTAATTGCAATATAATATTATTCAGCCATAAAAAAAGAATGGAATTGTGCCATTTGCAAAGACAAGGATGGACCTAGAGTCTGTCATAGAGAATGAAGTAAGTCAAAGAGAAAAACTAATATCATATATTAATATACATGTGGAATGCAGAAATATGGCTAAGATGAACATATTTGCAAAGCAGAAATAGCGACACAGACATAGAGAATAAACGTATGGACACCAAGGCGGGAGGGGGATGAACTGGGAAATTGGGATTGACATATTTACACTATTGATACTATGTATAAAATAGATAACTAACTAGAACCTTCTCTATAGCTCAGGGAACTCTACTCAGTGCTCTGTGGTAACCTAAATAGGAAGGAAATCCAAAAAAAAGGGGATATATGTATATGTATAGCTGATTCATTTTTGCTGTACAGTAAAAATTAACACAAAGTTGTAAAGCAAGTTTATTCCTTTGAAAATTTATTAAAAGTTTATTACAGAGAAAAAAACATAATTCTAATAGTGTATTTTAGGCTTGTATAGGTAAACTAGAATTATGACATAAAGTATGCATATATATATATATGTTAAAATAAATATTTTCAAATGTATGCCTTGCATAAATATGTTAAATTTGGGAAAAAAAAAAAAAACATTCATCAGTTTTCTGCTGAATAGACTCCAACATGTTTTGCAGAGGATGGTGTTGGTGGTGATGGTTTAGTCCCTAAGTTGTGCCTGCCAGGCTCCTCTGTCCATGGGATTTCCCAGGCAAGGATACTGGAGTGAGTTGCCATTCCCTTTTTGGAAAGGATAGGGCTCTATTTTAGATATATTTACTTCACTTTATTAAGAAAAAACTTGAAGTCTCTAGAATTTAACCATTCTGTTCAAAATCATATTGCTGTTAGTTTCATGGCACATATATCTATTAAAAAATCCCTGAAGACAGGTGTCCTGTCTGACACCCAACACAGATAAATAAAGATTGGTGACTTGAGAAGCCCATCTCAGTGTCTGATTCCTTTCACTTGATAGTCTACTGTCCTTTTCACTGGCTCTGAAAAGAAGGAAAGTGAGTTCAGGTCATATTTTTTTCATACTCTCTAAATATGATTTGGGGCTTCCCTGGTGGCTCAGACAGTAAAGAATTTGCTGGCAATGCAGGAAACCCAGGTTCAATCCCCAGGTTCTGAAGATCCCCTGGAGAAGGTAATGGCGATCTATATTCTTCCCTGGAAAATCCCATGAAGGAGTCTGGGTTACAGTTCATGGGGTCACAGAGAGTCAGAAATGACTGAGCGGCTTCAAAGGTATATGCAATTTTTGTGTTTGCTTTCATTCTATCGAAGTAGAGTTGATTTACAAGGTTGAGTTCATTTAAGGTATACAATAGTGATTTGGCATATATACACACACACATGATTATATATTCAGTGTGTATGTGTATATATATATATGTATATACATATATATATATGGACTCCCCTAGTGGCTCCAACAGTAAAGAATTTGCCTGCAATGCTGGAGACCTGGGTTTGATCCCTGGGTTGGGAAGATGTCCTGGATGAGGGCATGGCAACCCACTTCAGTATTTTTGCCTGGAGAATCCCATGGACCGAAGAGCCTGGCAGGCTACAGTTCAGAGGGTCGCACAGAGTCTGCCACGACTGAAGTGATTCAGCATGCACACACATGTGTGTACACACACACACACACACACACAAACTTTTTCAGATTCTTTTCCTTTAGAGATTATTACAACATATTGGGCATAGTTCTCTGTGATTTATTTTACATATGTGTGCATGTTAAGTTGCTTCAGTTGTGTCTGACTCTTTGTGACCCTAGGACTGTAGCGAGCCAGGCTCCTCTGTCCATGGGATTCTCCAGGCAACAGTATTGGAGTGGGTTGCCATTTCCTCCTCCAGGGGATCTTCCTGACACAGTGATCAAATCCACATCTCTTTGTCTCCTGAATTGGCAAGCAGGTTCTTCACCACTAGCGCCACCTGGAAAGCCTATTTTATATATAGTAGTGGGTATATGTGAATTTCAAACTTCCAATTTATCCTTCCCAGGCATATACAATTTTTAAAACAAGGGCCATATATTTAGGTATAGTCCTGATTGTATTTAGGTATAGTCCTGATTAAGATGGAAGGGAAAAAAATTTTAAAAAGTTCAACTCAGTGTTCAAATTCTGAACTTCTGAGAGATTATTCTGTCCTGAAAGTCATTATTTCTGCAAGTAAATAAATGAGGGAGTTAAATATGGTGGAGAAATTCAAAGACAAAGAGGAAAGAAAGTAATTTATGCAAGAGAACCATTATGCCACGGTCATGAATATATAATGATCTAGTTAATATCTATCTTGAAGATCCATTATCCTAAAGTGAAGTGCATCTTTCAATTTATGGATTTTTTTAATTTAGAAAAACAATAAAGTAGAAGTTCTCCTCTAAGATGTTGGATCTGACTTGCCCATAGTCAGCTCTCTAGCTTGATCTTTATCCTTGTCCTATTCAAACTGGATGCTAGGTTATACGGAATTGCTCACAGGTTTTCTCACAGCTTGACTTCTCTTGTGGATGCCATACCCACTCTTTCACTCCCATTCCCTTCCCCTTTCCTACAGCCTTCCTCTTTCTCTCGCTTATTTGTGTTAACTTGTACTTGAAGCTACCAGTACAGATACGTGTTCAGTTTAGATATCAGATCACCCAGGAGCCCTCCACCATTTTTCTGCTGCTTCCTAAATTACTGCCACCTATGCTGGGTACCCTTTTTTTCCCCTTTGGCTGAGATGGATCTTCACTGCTACACACAGTGAAGTTGTGGTGAGCAGAGGCTACTCTCCAGTTACGGTGCACAGGTTTCTTGTTGCAGAGCACGGGCTCTGGTGTGCGGGGCTTCAGTGGTTTTTGGCTTTGGGGCTTAGATGTCCTGCAGCATGTGGGATCTTAATCCCCTGACCAGGGATTGAACCTGTGCCCCCCACATCGGGAGTGTGGATTCTTAACCACTGGACAGCCAAGGAAGTCCCTTGGGCACCCTTTTCAAAGCCCCTAAAATCTCCTTTGTTTATCTCTGTCATCATATTTGGTGGCCTTTACAGCTATGTGGCAGTGTCCCTTATTAACCTTGACCTCCTTGAGCACAGGCATTATCTTTTTCATCATTGCTACATGGATGCCACGCTCAATACCTGACAGGTAGTTGGTAGGGATAACATATTTGCTAAAACAATACTTTGGAGCATCAATAAATTGGCTTCTAAAAGGACACAATTAAGTTACAGAGGTAGGGGTTACATTGAGGGAAGAAAGGTGAATCAGCACTATCAGAATAATATGATTTGAGAAAAAAGTGTTCCCCAAAAGTCTCTTTCCTTATAATATTAGTATTACGAGGTTTTTTTTTTTTTCTGTAGAATGAGGCATTCAAAAAGCACCAGTTAAAATGCAAATGGGTTGCCCACAAGGCATTAATATATCAATTCATTAACATCCACTCTCAAATAACAGAGAGTATGCTTGAGTTCAAAGAAATGGGTCTCGAAATAGCTAAGTTTAGATCATATAATTTACCCAGGCATAAACTATTGCCCCAGGGGGAAAAGAGTGGTGGGTTGCCCAGCAAAGGCTAAGTATGAAAGAGTTTAATGGGGAAGCCATGAAAATAAATGTCAATTTCAAGAGCATGTTTAAACTTGACTGTAGCAAAAGCAAGAAGAATTTTGAAATCATGAGCAAAGAGTGAGGAATACTATCCTAGAGGGACAAAGAAGGTGTAGGGGAGAGCATTTTAATAATAAAATTAAAAGAATTAAAGAATGGTGGTCCTAAATCTCAATGCAGCAAATTGGAGTTTTCAATTTTCCTTCTGTTCTTTCTCATCACCCTTTCATATTCACTTCCTGCTGCAACACAAGTGATCACAGAAACACTGTCGGCTTGTGTCACAGAGTAGCCTGCATTTCTGCTTACCCATCAGAGGCCTCTGCTTCATGTCAGCATTTGAGACTTGCTATGAAATAATACAGGAGTGCCAACCTCTGGATTCCGGGCTTCTTGCCAGCTACTCCCTTGTCCTTCTCCATCTACAACGACAATGAGGATCCATCTGCTGCCCCTGACCTTGTTACTTTCCTTTCCCTCATTTTCTTCCAGCTTACAGCATGTCCTCAGCCAAAAAAAAAAAAAAGATTTATAATCACTGGCTATACTCTTTCTTCCTCAACTAAAAATTACGACTTAGAATGTTGTAGAATGTAAGATTTCCCTTTACCTGAGTAACAGTGATCATACATGGTGAGGTGAACATCAAGGGGTAGGACAAATTGGGAGATTAGGATTGACATATATACACTACCATGTGTAAAACAGCAGATGGGAACTTGCTGTAAAGCAGAGGGTGCTCAGCTCAGCTCTGTGATGACCTAAATGGGTAGAATCCAGGACGGGTGAGAGGGAGGTCTCAGAGGGAGGGGATATACGTACACATATGACTGATTCACTTCACTGTACAGCAGAAACTAACACAGCATTGTAAACCAATTATACTCTAATAAAAAATTTTTAAAAAAAGATATAGCGACCTAAGTTTCCATGGATGAATTTTGTAACATATAGCCTTAGCAAACAGCAAAGCATTTTCTTTTACTTTTGCTTATGCATGCCCTTCCAACATTCTTTTTCCTGTGGAGCCAGGCTTTCATTCTGGAAAAATCAACAGAAAATTTTAATAGTAAAAATAAAAGTTAATTTTTGGCAACATGTAAAGTGGCTCCAGGTCAGGAAGCAACAGTTAGAACTAGACATGGAATAGACTGGTTCCAAATAGAAAAAGGAGTATGTCAAGGCTCTATATTGTCACCCTGCTTATTCAACTTACATGCGGAGTACATCATGAGAAATGCTGGGCTGGAAGAAACACAAGCCACAAGCTGGAATCAAGATTTCTGGGAGAAATACCAATAACCTCAGATATGCAGATGATACCACCCTTATGGCATAAAGTGAAGAGGAACTAAAAAGCCTCTTGATGAAAGTGAAAGAGGAGAGTGGAAAAGTTGGCTTCCAGCTCAAATTCAGAAAACAAAGATCATGGCATCTGGTCCCATCACTCCATGGCAAATAGATGGTGTAACAGTGGAAACAGTGTCAGACTTTATTCTTCTGGGCTCCAAAATCAGTGCAGATGGTGATTGCAGCCGTGAAATTTAAAGACACTTACTCCTTAGAAGGAAAGTTATGATCAACCTAGATAGCATACTGAAAAGCAGAAACGTTACTTTGCCAACAAAGTTCCGTCTAGTCAAGGCTATGGTTTTTCCTGTGGTCATGTATGGATTTGAGAGTTGGACTGTGAAGAAAGCTGAGTGCGGAATTGATGCTTTTGAACTGTGGTGTTGGAGAAGACTCTTGAGAGTCCCTTGGCCTGCAAGGAGATCCAACCAGTCCATCCTAAAGGAGATCAGTCCTGGCTGTTCATTGGAAGGACTGATGCTAAAGCTGAAACTCCAATACTTTGGCTACCTCATGTGAAGAGATTGGAAATGACCCTGATGTTGGGAGGGATTGGGGACAGGAGGAGAAGGGGACAACAGAGGATGAGATGGCTGGATGGCATCACCAACTCAATGGACATGGGTTTGGGTAAACTCCAGGAGTTGGTGATGGATAGGGAGACCTGGTTGGCGTGCTGCAGTTCATGGGGTCGCAAAGTGTCGGACACGACTGGGCGACTGAACTGAACTGAACTGAAAGTGGCTCCAGAGTCAAATCTAGATATAAACTTAATGAATTAAGATCAGACTCCTTCACCAATCAGCTGGCAAAACTTAATAGCTTGTGAAACTAACATCAATGAATTTCTCCAAGTTTTTGTTTCTTGATGTATAAAATGGACTTCAGGTCAGTGGCCATCCTCCAACTGATGAGATTATTCTCTGGCAAATATCAGCACAAGGTGAGGCCACAACATATGCAAGTTATCACAACTGGATTAGCAATTGTATCAATGGTCCATTCTAATCTCAACTCAATGATGACTTAATAGTGTAAAATTTGCAGGTCTTTTAAGTGTCTAAATCAGCACTGCCCCCAAAGACCATTAATAGATTATCTACTTCTTTACAGAGCGCTTCTAAAGAGCTGTCACACAGAAAGTTGAAGGAAATCCTGAATTTTTGGAAAGACATTTGCAATTATTGAAATATCAAGGGAAATTAAGTAGATAAAAATGCATAAACATTTGCTTCCTTTCATTTGCACCTATATCTTAGTTTTCCAGGTATACAAAGATAATAATTTAATTAAATCCTACAAGTCTTCTGAAAACATCCTTGTGATAATCAAAAATATAAACAAGAGACTTCATTCTACTCAAGAAGATTATGTCCAATCTAAAATACTACTTTTAAATACTGATAAGCATAGACACAGGCAAGGTACTCTAAAGAGGAGCATAAGCTCTGAAGCTTACTTGAAATCCCTGCTTCATCATTTGTCTTACCTGTGAAATGGGTATAATAACACTGTATCAATGGATGTGTTACATGATTCACTTAACTTATTGACTTATTTAGCTGATACATTCCAAGGTCTTAGAAGAATGGGTGCAGATAATAAATATCATAAAATCAGTTAAATTATAAAATGAGTATCAGGCAGCAGTTGAGAAGTGCTGTAGCAGCAGTAATGGAGAACGATAACAGAAACAGAGGATGGGACCATCTATATTCTGGAAGAAAACACATGATATAAAGATAAGATAGATCACTTAAGTACCCAGAATTTAATACAATTTTTATATCATGTATATTATTATTACAATAGTATAAAAGGACATCTAATTAAAAATATATCATAACATTATGCTTTATTTAATATGAGTCTTAAAATCCAGTAACATGAGTTTGGAGATAAACCACTTGCTATTTTCTACTTGTGTGACCTTGACCAAGTTACTCAAACTCTGTTTTTCTGTCTCCTTGGTTGCAAAAAGGGAATAATAACACCTGTCTCAAAGGAATGTTGAGAGGATTAGGTACATTAATTGATGCAAAGTGCTTAGAAGAAGACCTGATGCCTGGTAAATATTCAGTAAATGTTATTAAAGGGTATATTTTCATGCACCATTACAGAATTGTATATGAATCACTGTAACCATAGCTTTCAGTTCAATTAATTAGCATCTGTCAACCGGTAACATGATCTAATTAGTATAAACTCACTACCTTGCCATTATCTCTTCTCTTGCCAAGAAAAACCTCAGTGGTCCCAAAAGGTAAGCGACAGTTTACAAGGTGAGGAAATCTGGAAAAGTTTTACTGCAAAAACTAAGACACATACTGTTAGAAAAAAAATTAGAACTTCCTTGATCTGCCCTTGAGCAAGAGAGTAAGAAAAGCGAATATATTTTCTCACTAAATTAGCTCTAGCTGGAATTGAAGAAATTGTGTCATCATTTTAAAATATTGAGGAAATAATAAGGTACAGTGTGCTTTCTGACAGAATTTTGATGTGTCCTTATTCCACAAATATTTTTCAGCATAGGAAGGGTGTCAAAGGGTCCTTGCCAAACCCTTCTATGTTATATATCTTCCCAACTTGCAAAGAGAAAAAGCATCACTATAATAACCATACTGAAATTTCATTTCTGATTTTTTTCTTCTCACACTTTTTCCCACTTAGTATTGCAGTACTTTAAAAGAACTGTAATTGCTTTTTTTCAGGAAGATTCTTTTCTCCTATTTAATAGTTCTATTAATTTTAATTTAAAGTTATTGATGCCCTACTTATGTCTGACACTAAGTAAATGGTCGTTGAGTATGGGAGGGGTGTATGTTGGCATGAACTTCCCCATGGAGATAATACCTGAGCTGAGTCTTAACAAATAAATATTGGGAAGAACTTCGAGACAATGTGAGGAAATGAACTGAGGAGTTTATAACAGTCCATTTAAAGAGCAAATAGTTCAATATTACTAAATTGCAAGGGAAAAAAGTAGCTGATATCATGTAGGAAATTAATAGGATCCAAGTCACATGTGACTATATGACTTCTAAAGAACTTACTGTTCACTCAGTAAGAGACAGGAAGTCAAAGAAACAATGAAATTGACCTGGAGTAATTCAAAAGCAGACATTACTTTGCCGACTAAGGTCCGTCTAGTCAAGGCTATGGTTTTCCTGTGGTCATGTATGGATGTGAGAGTTGGACTGTGAAGAAGGCTGAGTGCTGAAAAATTGATGCTTTTGAACTGTGGTGTTGGAGAAGACTCTTGAGAGTACCTTGGACTGCGAGGAGATCCAACCAGTCCATTCTAAAGGAGATCAGCCCTGGGATTTCTTTGGAAGGAATGACGTAAAGCTGAAACTCCAGTACTTTGGATACCTCATGTGAAGAGTTGACTCGTTGGAAAAGACTCTGATGCTGGGAGAGATTAGGGGCAGGAGGAGAAGGGGACGACACAGGATGAGATGGCTGGATGGCATCACTGACTCGATGGACGTGAGTCTGAGTGAACTCCGGGAGTTGGTGATGGGCAGGGAGGCCTGGCATGCTGCGATTCATGGGGTCGCAAGGAGTCGGACATGACTGAGCAACTGAACTGAACTGAACTGAACTGGAGAGTGAAGGTGAGATATATATGTGTGAGAGAGATCACTTTGTTACAAGAGTGGAGGATAGACAGGGGGTGGAGGAAAAAACATATTACAAGAAGTAGCAATAGATCATATAAAAAAGAGCATCTTAACTGAAGAAGTGGCACTAAGGATAAAAAGAAAGGGATTGTTATTGGAAAGCTTTGTAGAGGCAAGATTTGCTACACTGTTGGTGGGAATGTAAACAGTGCAGCCACTGTGTAAAACAGTATGGAGGTTTCTGCTGCTGCTGCTAAGTCGCTTCAGTCCTGTCTGACTCTGTGCGACCCCATAGACGGCAGCCCACCAGGCTCCCCCGTCTCTGGGATTCTCCAGGCAAGAACACTGGAGTGGGTTGCCATTTCCTTCGCCAATGCATGAAAGTGAAAAGTGAAAGTGAATTCTAATAAAAAGCTAAAAATAGAACTACCATCAGTTCAGTTCAGTTCAGTTCAGTTCAGTCACTCAGTCGTGTCCGACTCTTTGCAACCCCATGAATTGCCATGAGACCCAGCAATTCCACTTCTGGCTATATATCTAAAAAAGCCAAAAACATGAATGCAAAGAGAGACACACACCTCAGTGTTCATAGCAGCATTTATAATTGCCACAATACGGAAGCAATCTAGGTGTCCATCAACAGTTGAATGGATAAAGAAGATGTGGTATATAACACACACACACACACACATACATATTACATGCAACGAAATACTACTCAGTCATAAAAAAAAACAACAAAATTTTTGCCATTTTCAGTAACATGGATGGACTTGGAGGACATTATGCCAGAAGTAAAATAAATCATACAATGAAAGACAAATTCTATATGATATTACTTATATATAGAATCCAAAAAGTACAATGAAGTAGTGAATACAACAAAAAAGAAGCAGACTCACAAATATAGAGAACAAACTAATGGTTACCAGTGAGGAGAGGGAAGCTGAGGAGAGGCAATATAAAGGCAGGGAAAAAGAGTTACAAGCTATTAGGTACACAAAAAGCTACAAGGATATATTGTATAACACAGGGAATCATGTCAATATTTTATAATAGCTATAAGTGAAGCATAACCTTAAAATTGCATATATCTGTAATATATAATACTGTACAAGAACTCTACTTAAATTTAAATTAATAAGTAAATATGAAGTTTTTAAGATTGGAAAAAAAAGGCATGGTGATTATTTAGAGTAAAGGAGAGGGGGATGTGGAGAAGACTCACAGAATATGGACTTGGGAGGCCGCATGACTCTGTACCACCTTCAGAGATAGATAGGATAACAAGGGAGAAAAGGACCTTTGGAAGGAAGGTACAGATGATGGACATATGATGTCTTCACAGTCTGTTTAAAATCAAGTGGAAATATCCATTCAGTGGTTAAATATCTGAATTTGGAAGTCAGAACGGGTTCTTGTGTAACCAGCATTATGGGATACAGATAAGCTCTTTGTAAGAGTGTGACTAGAATATGAGAAGAAAAAGGTTAAAAATATTACAGTGATGACCAGAAGCACAGAATCCAACAAAGGAAGCAATGGGTGAGGAGGGATGAACAGAGCCAGGTATGTAATCTGGCTGTCATAGAAGCCAGTAGAAGAAAGGATTTCAAGAAGGAAGAAATTAACAATGACAATACAGCAATGAGCTTGAGTAAGAAATAAGTGTCTAACATATTTGACAGTTTGTAGTTTATGGGTGATAATATTTAACAAGAAAAGCTTAAGTGGAATGATTTGGTCATTTGAGGAAGCGAGAAAATTAAATGGAACGAGTGAGAACCAATCATTGAAAAGATTTGGATAATAAATAAAAAAGGTTGGTAACTACAGGACTACAAGGATGTGTGAGGAATATGGGATAGCTAAGCATTAGTACAGTCAATAAGATGACCCAATAGACAGAGTTTTAAAACGTTAGAAAAACTTGAGATAACTTAAAAGTTGTCATAGTAAAAATTGCCCTGGACAAAGTTAAACAGGTAGGAAGGACTTCATTCAAGGCAATAGGGAGAGAGACCAGAACTCAGTTTGAGCTCAACTCCACTGTAACAAAGGACTGGAAATTTTGGAAGGTCTGGGGAAGGGAGATCATTGGCCACCGATTCACAGATTTTATACCAAAGGGAAGTAAACTTTCTCATATTTCATCAGAGGAGGTAGTTCTACACCTTGAAGCAAAACTCTCACCAAGCCACAGAAACTGGGATATGGGACTATTTCCTGTGACGATTACATTTCAAAGGGATGCCGCTCAAGTCCTTGAGAAAGATATGCCCAACTTGTAAAACTGGCAAGAAGTTTTAAAAAGATTTGCATCATGGAGGAGCAGAGAAAGTATTTACAGTGATGAGCTTCATAGAGCAGATGCTCTAAGAAAATGGAGCTCAGTGGCCAAAGGTCAGAAAGAAGCCTTTCCAGAGGTTTGTCAAGCTGAGAAGAATATTAAGGTCAGCTAGGTCAATCTAAAGACTGAGTCCCTGTTGAAGACAGAAAAGACTGAGATCAAGGGTAATGATGGAGCTGATGAAATTAAAACAAGGAAGTGTCCACCGTCAGGTGAACCTATAGTACTGGAGGTGAGGTTAGGGTGGATAAAAGTCAGTCTGCAGGGATGGGACACACAGTTGAGAGAATTCAAGCGTGGGAATCTCAGTTTTCTCAACAAAGTATAAATAAAGAGAAATAAAACGACCTTCAGTTCCGTTCAGTTCAGTTGCTCAGTCGTGTCCAACTCTTTACGACCCCATGGACTGCAGCACGCCAGGCCTCCCTGTCCATCACCAACCCTGGAGTTTACTCAAACTCATGTCCATTGGGTTGGTGATGCCATCCAACCATCTCATCCTCTGTCGTCCCCTTCTCCTCCCAACTTCAATCTTTCCCAACATCAGGGTCTTTTCCAATGAGTCAGTTCTTCGCATGAAGTGGCCAAAATATTGGAGTTTCAGCTTCAGCATCCGTCCTTCCAGTGAATATTCAGGACTGATCTCCTTTAGGATGGACTGGTTGGATCTCCTTGACGTTACGAAATCACAGGACTAGGTGAGCGGAATCAGTTCCTTCTTGGGAAATGGAAGAAGCAAGATAAGGAAAACCTACCAATGGTGTGGAGAGGGTAGTTACTCAAACCATGTCCCCTTGAATTATAAAAAAGCATTTATAGAAAGAGAAACACAATGCTTTCCCAAAAAAAGCTATTGCCCATGACCCCAGCAGCATTTACAAAGGGCCTACTATGCCTCTCAACTGTCATTATCTTGGTCACCCTCTTAAAAGTGCTACACGATTATATTTTTTCCTTTTTTGGCTAATGATGCTTTCTAGTTCAGATTTTTTAAATCTTCTATGTCAAAACCACTATACAGATTTCTTGCTAGATTGATCCCTCCGAGTACAGAGTATGAAGAAGAGGCATCAGATTTTCTTACCAACTTTTCTGAGCTTCAGTTATCACAGCAACGCTAGATCTGTGCATTTCCATGCTTCTTTTCACAGTGCATTAACTTTAAAATAACATCTAAGTCCTTATCTAGCTATTTTCACTTTTTACGTTCTTCTTTTGCCAGCCAATGAATTGTTCAACTTTTCAGTCTCTCTTTTGGGACTCTACTTTCATTGACTATAAGAGTTATTAAGATCTGTGTATTTGATTTTTATCCTCATTTAGATCTGTTTCTATTTCTCGGGTAACTTTTTCTGAGCACAATTCCAATTATTTTATTTCTGTACTGTCCTTTCTTTGTACCAAAATTTGATTTTGTTCCTTCTTATTCTCATGTAATGGAAGCTTGGACAATACTTGTTATTTTCTTGTCATAGTTATTCACGATGTTTTTTTTTAAGGTTTTCATGGCCTGAGATTAAAATCTACTTGCAAGTTTTAAATACATATTCCATTTCTGGAGGAATTTGGGGGTTTTTGTTTTGTTTTCCACCTGGAAATTTCCTCACAGTTATTCTTTAAGTAATGCTTTTACTCACACATAAAACTGCATTCCATAAACATATTTAAATTTTCATATCTTTATTTATATAAATATCAAAATGATTTTTTTAAATCTTTCTTCTTTCAATTACTTTATTTGAATGTGAGGAACAGATGGGATTAGGTAATTCACAAGGCCCTTCATATTTTTTTTTAATATAAATTGGTGTGACACTTATTTTTTTAAATATAAATTTATTTATTTTAACTGGAGGCTAATTACTTTACAATATTGTATTGGTTTTGCCATACATCAACATGAATCTTATATTTTTTCCTTTTTTTTGGCTAATGATGCTTTCTAGTTCAGATTTTTTAAATCTTCTGTGTTAAAACTACTATAAAGATTTCTTACCAGATTGCTCCCTCTGAGTACAGAATATGAAGAAGAGGCATCAAACTTTCTTACCAACTTTTCTGAGCTTTAGTTATCACAGCAACACTAGATCTGTGCATTTCCATGCTTTTCACAGTGCATTAACTTTAAAATAACATCTAAGTCCTTATCTATTCTTTTTTTTGGGGAAAGAATCTGCAGGGGTACACGTGTTCCCCATCTTGAACCCCCCTCCCACCTCCCTCCCCTACCATCCCTCTGGGTCCTCCCAGTGCACCTTCACGTCCTAAAAAATTCTTTGTTATAAAAATGTTTCTAAACTTTATCTTGATATTTAGATTCAGCTTCTTTTGCTGAGTTAGACCTCAGGAGAGTAATCAATGTCCAATCAGGGATGATTTGAAGGCTTCCCAGACTTCGACATGCTTCACACTGACCTGTCTTGATATCCTCTCTCCCCCAAACTTGATGAAATTCGAATTATGACTGTGCTTCCTTAGGTATAAAATGTAACTTTATATCTCTGAAATTCCAACAGCTGTAAAGGGCAGGTTGCTAGGCCAGGGGTGAAATTCATGCCTTCAAGTCTGTTGGAGTGGGGATGTGGATACAAAGATACTAATGGGAAAGATATTTTTTTTAAAAGAGACCAACTGGAGGAAGTGTTAAAGTCAGGTCTAGAGTTAGTCCTGCTCCTATGTTACAGATATGAATATTTATTATGATATTAAGTGCCATATCCTTTTGGTTGTTAACCTATCAACCTAATACTATGATGTGTGAAAACAGATTGCCTTTTTCTGGAGGTTAAATGGTTTTGCACTGAGAACAAAAGCCAAGCATATTTAGCCCTTCTATTCAAATCACACTTGAATAGATTACTGAAAGGTTTTCTTCAATGTACGCTCTTAAGTTTTTATTAGAGTATTTACTCTCACTTTAATAACAGGAGTACAATTTCGACATAAAAAGAAACAGGCATTGCATTTCCCTTAGTAAATAAATGAGCACATTAAAAAAAAAAAAAAGACAGCCTCTTTGTGGTCAACAGCAGTGAAATTTGTGCACCTCCTCTAAAAAAATATTTCTGAAAATTGAAAACCACTAATTATCGCACTGCAAAAGATAACCCTTTACCTAAACAGGTGAAGCAGATTGCAGACAGTAAGATAATCCTAAAAGGAGGAAATAAATAGCAGCTAAACAAGGAAAGTAGGTTATTGCAGTAATTATTTTTTTCACCCTGGCAGCACTAATTAATCAAATATCTAGACATTAAAATCAACATTTATTTGTTAGAACACCAGCCATGCAATATTTATTGTCCAGATTTGGTCTTTTAAACAACGGAAAACAATTTTTGTGCTTTACGCCGAATATTTATAGTTTAAAGTCAACAATATCAATAGCAAGTATTTGTGTATTTTGATCTCACGAAGTCCCAGTATTCCCTAGTGCATTCAAGAGTTGTACAAAAGACATTTCTGTTAGACATAAAAACTGACCGAGGGCATAATTGTTCACTTATGTTTAAACTAAATGAAGAATAAACTATTGATACTATGTATAATATAGACAACTAATGAGAACCTACTAGATAGTTCAGGGAACTCTATTCAATGCTCTATGGTAGCCTAAATGGGAAGGAAATCCAAAAAAAGAGGAGTTAAATGTACATATATATGGCTGATTCACTTGCTGTACAGTAGGAACTAACACAACAGTGTAAAGCAGCTATACTTCAATACAAATTAATTTTGAAAGGAAAACTAATAAATAATAATATCAAGTATTTGTTTATTTGATTCCTATGGAATTACCAGTATTCCCCAGAGCACTCACGTTGCACACAAGCCACTTTTGTTTAACATAAAAAACTGACAGAGCGCATAATGCCCACTTAAATTTAAAGTAAATGAAGAGCAATTTCTTCCTTTTTTATATTAAAAAAATATACATTCTCATGTTTTCTTTCCCTGTTCCACTGGACCATCTTGCACTGACCCAGAGGTCCAGCGAAGCTCTAAGCTTGTGAGATCACGTGAGTGTGCTCAGTAGCTCAGTTGTGTCCGACTCTTTGCCACCCCCTGGACTGTAGCCTGCCAGGCTCCTCTGTCCATGGGGATTCGCCCAGGCAAGAATACTGCAGTGGGTGGCCATGCGCTCCTCTACGGTATCTTTCCAATCCAGGGATCAAACCCGGGTCTCCTGCATCTCCTAGGAGTCATCATTTTGACATCTAAAATTGTGTAAAGGAATAATCTTTGATGGCAATTTTACTACCTATGATAGTACTGTAAAGATGTATAAGCATTTCACTACTATCAAAGTACACAAGCGTGTGCATAACACTCTTTGTATGAAGGGTGGCACTGTTGCTTAATGTCACCCACAAATGGTGGCCTGTTTTAAAAGTCCTCTTTTCCCTGTCCAGTGAAATACTTAGGCTTGCCATGGTGCTTATGTTACCTAAAGGTGATATTCTAAAGTCAGTGCATATGAAAATTATATCTGAACAAAATTTCCTTAAAAATAGTTCATGAAGTGTTTAAATTAGAGAAGGGTATATCTTTCAGTCACCTTATGCTCTCAGCACTGGGTGAAATGATTACAGCAGTTAGCTTGCTTTTAGGAATGGTTCTGTGAAAGAGTATATTTCTTTGCACTTTGAGAACATGGTGGGTGCCTGAAGATGGAGATGCTCTCCCTACAAGATGCCTAGGACTAAGCTGCACCCCAGCTCCCAAGTCACTCTCACTCCGGAGTGCGTTCTCATC
Organism: Oryx dammah; assembly: GCF_014754425.2. Taxonomy (NCBI): domain Eukaryota; kingdom Metazoa; phylum Chordata; class Mammalia; order Artiodactyla; family Bovidae; genus Oryx; species Oryx dammah. The sequence goes on along the minus strand of NW_024070205.1, from coordinate 61,918,931 downwards.
ATATCGCTCATACTTTTGGAAGGGCATGTTTCCCATTCTTGCTCTTTTCCTCTCTCCACCTCCAAATAGGAGCCCTTGGATTCTGTCATTTAAATTTTACATGCTATTGACTGGCCTAGACCTCAACATGCACTTACAGCTTCTTCTTCTGGCAAATGGTACACTATCTTGGCTCAGAAAACAGCTGTCTGTAATACACACAGGTGGAATCTAGAAAAATGGTATAAATTTGCAAAACAGAAATAGCGACACAGAGGTAAGGAATAAACATATGGATACCACGGGGGAAAGTGCGGCTGGGGTGAGATGAATTGGGAGATTGAGTTTGACAATACATACACTATTGATAACTATGTATAAAATAGGTAACTAATGAGAACCTACTATGTAGAACAGGGAACCCTACTCAGTGCTCTGTGGTGACCTAAATGGGATGGAAATGCAAAAAAGAGGGGATATATATGTATACATATAGCTGATTCACTTTGCTATATAGCAAAAACACAACAGGGTAAAGCAATTATATGCCAATTTTTTTTAAGAGTCGTCTGCCTTGCCTATAACATGTTTTGCACATGCATGTTAAGTTGCTTCAGGCATGTCTGACTCTTTGTGACACTATGGGTAGCCCCCAGGCTCCTCTGTCCATGGGATTCTGCAGGCGAGAATACTGGAGTGGGTTGCCATGCCCTCCTCCAGGGCATCTTCCTGACCCAGGGATGCAGGTAGGTTCTTTACCACTATCTGCTGCTGCTGCTGCTGCTAAGTCGCTTCAGTCGTGTCCGACTCTGTGCGACCCCATAGGCGGCAGCCCACCAGGCTCCCCCATCCCTGGGATTCTCCAGGCAAGAACACTGGAGTGGGTTGCCATTGCTTTCTCCAATGCATGAAAGTGAAAAGTGAAAGTGAAGCAGCTCAGTCGTGTCCGACTCTTAGCGACCCCATGGACTGCAGCCTACCAGGCTCCTCCGTCCGTGGGATTTTCCAGGCAAGAGTGCTGGAGTGGGGTGCCACCACTATCTGCAGTCTAAAAAAAAAAAGTCTACCTGCAAGCTTAGCCGCCATCATGTCCTGTATCCCAGGAGTAGGACTGTACTGAACCTTTGGAGGCTTGCTCCAGCATGATTTCTCTCCATTTTCTTGCACCTCTCTGCCTTTATCTTGTCAAGCAGCAGCTGCTGACAAATCCCACTGTCCTCCTAGAGAATTCACTCTGGGCAGGAACTAAATAGCTTGCCCATGGTGGGCCAAACACACTCCATAGACTGCATATCTAGGCATGCACAGGGAAGACTAATCTGCTTTGTCTCTCGGCTCCTTTTCAAAAGGGGTTTATCTTAAGCCTCTGCTGGTCACGGCAATCTACACTTAAAATAGTGCTTTGCCAGCCATCACCCCCATCCTGAACACATAGGGGAAGAATGCATTTAAGTGGTATTGTGCCAGAAAAGATAGAAATGGGAGGCTTTTACATTCCCAGCGTGAATAAAGCGGAAAGTGAACACAAAGTCATTTTATACTTCAATTTTGCTTTTCCATTTCTCTCAATGTTGCTGTTCCCTAGATATCCCAATATTAGGACAGCTACTATTACAGTCAGCAGCAACTGGACTTGACCCATTTAGATTGCCACTGTCAGACAAGTTAATGTCATTCATAACCTGGACCGCAAACAATTGGTGATTCCAGAGAATAGAATTTTCTCTAGCATGAGGGCTGCCAGATATTGCTCTTCATGGGTTTCTAGGCTGGCATCTGTTCCCCTACCTCATAAAGATGCTCATGGATGCTCTCCCTCCCTCTAGGCAGGAAAAGATATCTCACAACACTTTTTGTTTAAAGAAAAATGCCTGATGACGGGGATTGCATTCACAATGCAATTTGAAATTGTGATAACTAAAAGAGATGTAAAAATTATTCATCTATGTCTCTGGTTACTCACAACTTTCTCATCTCTAAAATAATATTGATCCTAAGAAGAAAATATTCTGTAGAAAATAATAAGAACTCTTTTTCTTAAAAAAAAAAAAAGCTTAGAGCTTTGAAGTTAGAAGAAGTACACATACAGTAATTATTTTAATGTTTGAAATTTACTCTTATATAGGCTAATCCCCTCTATTCACACAAAATAAACTCTGGGCTTTATTTCAATTAAATTCTGATTTGGGTAAATTAAAATTTCATGTTATGTTTTTCAATAGTCTTTGCCACATGATTTAGCATACAGGTATGATATAGGGAAATATGTGTAGGCAAATGTAACAGAGGAACTGGAAAATTTTAATGGGGTATCTAATACAAAAACTTTAGAATGTTAGAATACCACTAGCAAAACATTTGGGTAAGTTTTGCTCTTCAAAAAGAGGGTATTATAAAAGCAACAGATCTAATAAGGCTACTTTTGTTGCAAAAAAAAAAAAAAAGAGAGAGAGAAAGAGAGAAAAGAAAGAGACAGAAAGAAATGAGTAGTTCAGATAATGGTGTTTGTAACAAGCAGCAAGGGAATTGAGATCCCTCTGAAATTGCAATGCCCAAAGTCCTAATGCAGCCATTCTCAAGGAAGATAAGAGTGGGAGGAGGAGTGTGGATTTAGCATAGCTGCAATAATCTTAGCAAAAAAGAAAGGTATAGATTTCATTCTCAGTTCATACCATTAAGCTGATTAAATTGCATTCTGATTGTTTCCTTTCTTTCCCACTAAAAATAACTTTCTTCTCTTACTTCCTGCTCCCCAGTGACTTCAACTTTTATGTGAAACATCATACATTTTTTAGGCTCAACTAGCTCCCACTGAGTCTTCCCTGGTAGATCAGTCCGTAAAGAGTCTGCCTGCAATGAGGGAGACCTGGGTTCAATCCCTGGGTCAGAAAGATCCCCTGGAGAAGGAAATGGCAACCCTCTCCCGTATTCATGCCTGAAGAATTCCATGGACAGAGGAGCTGGTGGATACAGTCCATGGGGTCACAAACAGTCAGACACAATGAGTGACTAACACGTTCACTTTCAGTTCCCATGAACTAGCAGTTGTATCTCGTAAAACTCAAATTCCTACATGCTTTTAGTCATCCTAGCAGAGAAAGTCTGATTCAGTTCAGTTCAGTCAGTTCAGTCGCTAAGTTGTGTCTGACTCTGCGACCCCATGAATCGCAGCACACCAGGTCTCCCTGTCCATCACCAACTCCCGGAGTTCACTCAAACTCATGCCCATCAAGTCCGTGATGCCATCCAGCCATCTCATCCTCTATCGTCCCCTTCTCCTCCTGCCCCCCATCCCTCCCCACATCAGGGTCTTTTCCAATGACTCAACTCTTCGCATGAGGTGGCCAAAGTACTGGAGTTTCAGCTTCAGTGTCAGTTCTTCCAATGAACACCCAGGACTGATCTCCTTTAGGATGGGGTTGGATCTCCTTTCAGGCCAAGGGACTCTCAAGAGTCTTCTCCAACACCACAGTTCAAAAGCATCAATTCTTCAGCACTCAGCTTTCTTCACAGTCCAACTCTAACATCCATATATGACCACTGGGAAAACCATAGCCGTGACTAGACGGAAGTTTGTTGGCAAAGTAATGTCTCTGCTTTTGAATATGCTACCTAGATTGATCATAACTTTCCTTCCAAGGAGTAAGTATCTTTTAATTTCATGGCTGCAGTCACCATCTGTAGTGATTTTGGAGCCCCCCAAAATAAAGTTGGACACTGTTTCCACTCTTTCCCCATCTATTTGCCATGAAGTGATGGGACCAGGTGCCATGATCTTAGTTTTCTGAAAGTTGAGCTTTAAACCAAAGTTTTCACTCTCCTCTTTCACTTTCATCAAGAGGCTTTTTATTTCCTCTTCACTTTCTGCCATAAGGGTAGTGTCATCTGCATATCTAAGGTTATTGATATTTCTCCCAGCAATCTTGATTCCAGCTTGTGCTTCATCCAGCCCAGCATTTCTCATGATGTACTCTACATATAAATTAAATAAGCAGGGTGACAATATACAGCCTTGATGTACTCCTTTTCCTATTTGGAACCAGTCTGTTGTTCCATGTCCAGTTCTAACTGTTGCATCCTAACTTGCCTACAGGTTTCTCAAGAGGCAGGTCAGGGGATCTGGTATTCTCATCTCTTTCAGAATTTTCCACAGTTTATTGTGATCCACACAGTCAAAGGCTTTGGCATAGTCAATAAAGCAGAAATAGATGTTTTTCTGGAACTCTCTTGCTTTTTCCATGATCCAGCAGATGTTTGCAATTTGATCTCTGGTTCCTCTGCCTTTTCTAAAACCAGCTTGAACATCAGGGAGTTCACAATTCATGTATTGCTAAAGCCTGGCTTGGAGAATTTTGAGCATTACTTTACTTGCGTGTGAGATGAGTGCAATTGTGCAGTAGTTTGAGCAGTCTTTGGCATTGCCTTTCTCTGGATTTGGAATGAAAACTGCCCTTTTCCAGTCCTGTGGCCACTGCTGAGTTTTCCAAATGTGCTGGCATATTGAGGGCAGCACTTTCACAGCATCATCTTTTAGGATGATGAAATAGCTCAACTGGAATTCCATCACCTCCACTAGCTTTGTTCGTAGTGATGCTTTCTAAGGCCCACTTGACTTCACATTCCAGGATGTCTGGATCTAGGTGAGTGATCACACCATCGTGGTTATCTTGGTAGTAACTATGTTTTCTGTACAGTTTTTCTGTGTATTCTTGCCATGTCTTAGTATCTTCTGCTTCTGTTAGGTCCATACCTTTTTTGTCCTTTATTCAGCCCATCTTTGCATGAAATGTTCCCTTGGTATCTCTAATTTTCTTGAAGAGATCTCTAGACTTTCCCATTCTGTTGTTTTCCTCTATTTCTTTGCATTGATCACTGAGGAAGGCTTTCTTATCTCTCCTTGCTATTCTTTGGAACTCTGCATTCAGATGCATATATCTTTCCTTTTCTCCTTTGCTTTATGCTTCTCTTCTTTTCACAACTATTTGTAAGGCCTCCCCCGACAGCCACTTTGCTTTTTTGCATTTCTTTTCCTGCTGATGGTCTTGAGCCCTGTCTCCTATACAATGTCACTAACCTCTGTCCATAGTTCATCAGGCACTCTGTCTATCAGATTTAGTCCCTTAGAACTAACACCCCAAAAATATGTCCTTTTCATTATAGGGGACTGGGATGCAAAAGTAGGATGTCAAGAAACATCTGAGGTAACAGGCAATTTTGGTCTTGGAATACGGAATGAAGCAGGGCAAAGGCTAATAGAGTTTTGCGAAGAGAATACACTGGTCATAGCAAACACCCTCTTCCAACAACACAAGAGAAGACTACACATGAACATCACCAGATGGTCAACACCAAAATCAGATTGATTATATTCTTTGCAGCCAAAGATGGAGAAACTCTACAAAGTCACCAAAAACAAGACTGGGAGCTGACTATGGCTCAGATCATGAACGCGTTATTGTCAAATTCAGAGTCATTCTTTCTGAAAGTAGGGAAAACCACTAGACCATTCAGATATGACTTAAATCAAATCGGGTCAGTATCAGAGAATTTTTAACGGAGTGAAACTATATTGTATGATGTCATCACGGAGGATATATGACATCATTCATTTGTCCAAATCTGTAGAAAGCTCACATCAATAGTGAATGCTCATGTAAACTGTGACCTTTGGATGATAATGGTGTGTCAGTGAAGGTTCATCACCTACAACCGGCGGACCACTCTGGTGTTGGATGTGATAATAGGGGAGTCTGTGCATGAGTAGGGAAGCAGAATATAGGAAATCTCTGCATCCTCTGCTCTATTTTCCCCCAAATCTAAAACTGCTACATAAAAGAAAATCTATTAAAAAACAAAAGAAAGAATGAATTAAAAAAATGAACATATGTATCCTTGAAATGAAAGAAACAAAAAAAACAGGACCCTAAGCTACAAAAGATATCCCTGTTGACAGGAATTTAAAAGATCTGCTCTTCTTTGCTCAAGCTGCCTTAACAAAAATACCATCAACTTGGAGGCAACAACAATAGAAATTTATTTTCTCACAGTTCTAGATCTTGCAAAGTATAAGATGAAGGTTCCAGCACTCTCTTCCTGGCTTAGAGATGGCTGCCTGTTGATAGAGAATGTGTGTGTCTGTGTATGTGAGTGAGAGAGAGAGCGGGCAAAGGGTCGGGGGGGAGTCTGACGTTTCTTCCTCTTTCATAGGGACGTGTACTGTGAGATCAGGGCTCCACATTCATGATATTCAATTTCATTTATCCTTAATCATCTTCTCAAAAGTTTTACCTCTAATAAGAGGGGTTATGGCTGGACACAGTTCAATCATAGCAGAGCCCATGGTACACAGATAATAACTGGTGGTGAACTGAAGTCAATGAGAATCTTCATCTCAGGGAAGATTAAATGAAAACTTGGACAAGTATATTCCTTTGCTTTGACAAAGACCAGTATTGTTTTCAGTTATTATAAACTGACTTAAAAAGCTGAAACTTCAAAATTGTCTTTTTTTAAGGCAATTCACCACTTTTTATTATCAGTTGATGAGAGGAAAAAATGTAGACGTGAAAGAATATAAATTATAAAATGGCTTATGGTGAATTTGGCTACAATGTAGGCAGCTATGCTCCAGTTTTGCCTGTTGGTACCATTGATACTGAAAAGAATTACTTCACTTATATTTTGAAATCTATATACTAGTTATTTTAGCATCAATATTTTATAAATCATTATATTTTTTCTTTTTACAAACATCATCACTTTAAAGAACAAGATTGCTAAAACTGATGAATATTATTGGCTTTCATGGGTTTTTAAATACAAAGTTAATTCATTATTTTCTTCACATTGAACTTAAGGTTGCATATCAAAGAATAAAATGAAATATGGAAAATCAAACCTCTCTATCTGAGCAATAAAGCATAAGACAGGGAATTCCCTGGTGGTCCAATGGCTAAGACTCCATGCTCCCAGTACAGGAGGCTTGGGTTCAATCCCTGGTCAGGCAACTAGATTCCACACACCACAACCATGACCCAACGCAGCTAAATAAATAAATATTTTAAAATTAAATAAAGCCTAAGATATAAGTTGAGTGAAAAGGGTCAGAGGGCAGCTTATTTAGTGAATATTTCTGCAAAGAGGAACAGTGTCAATCAACAGTGTAAAAGAAAGCCAAATATTTTTCTTATATATTTTAATGATTGTTTTCCTAGATCAGAGACCTTTGAGTCAGACAAGGAAACAAGATTGTTACAGTGAAAATTAAATTTGAGAGACAGAGATGTTTGACTTGCTTGAACTAATAGTAGTTCATTTTGCACGTGAAATATACAGAGCATTAGCAGTGAAACAGGTAATATTATCAGGTCACTTTCTTCACTGAAAAGACTTCCATGGTCATTTTCTCGAGACTGCTGATCAGAGACCCTTAAGTCAGCCATGTAAAGACACAAACAACTTGAACTCTCAGAAACAGACAATACTTACCCTCTGAATCTCAGAAGAACCCTTAAAATGTTCCTAGTCCCCTATGTAGGCCCCCTTGGCACCTGGCGACTTGAATACTCTGTCAAGTATTACTGAGGTCATTTCAGTTTGTGAGGTGGGAGCTATATTGTTTGGAACTTAAAGGTCTACAGAGCTGAAATTCTCAAAGACTTGCCACAGGAGCTGAAGATATGAATGATAATCTTCTACTCCATGCAAGAACAAAAATGAAAGAAAAAACTTATTTCATTTGTAACATACACATTCTATGTATGACTGTATTAGTCAGTGCTTATAAAAGACTAAAGAATCCAACATTTCCATTTTTACAATGAAAAAAACCTTACTGCTAAGGGGAAAATCTTTTTTTCTCTTTATTACTTTTTTTTAAAAAGCTCTATTTCACATTAAGGTATACATCATTTTCTTAGAGTCATGACATGCATATTCTTCTTAGATAATATATGGGAGATAGAGTGGAGTAAGAACAAAGTGTCCATTTATGTTTTGAAAATGATTGATGAAAATGATAATTCAAAGGAAAAAATGGGTAACCAATGTTTCCGTTCCTCATGTTTTCATATTCCTGAATGGAAGGATTCAGTATGTGAACATTTATCATTTGAACACATCGCTCTTCTACTTAAGTGCAATTTTCTCTTCCACGGGGCTAATGGGAATTAGTAGACCAAGGGCTGGAATAAACTGGCTAAACACAGCCAGAAAAATCTAAATTGGAGAGGCAGGGTGGAATTTGCTGATGCAGCCATAATTAAAGTTAGATCATAAGAAGGTATATTTTAACAACCTGCACTACAAAAGATAATGCATCTCTTTACAGAAGAAGGGGGTTGTGTGTACCCTTAGTTTATTACTCAAACATATTTTCAGAAATGTCCTGTGAGGGAATCTCCACACAATCCAGATATTTGGCCTGTGTATTCATATTCTCAATCATCAATGAGGTACATTCAACAGTTAATCATCACTATGAATATGCCAAAATCCCTTCCCTTTTTAACGTAAATGGGCAATTTTATACTTTTTAACTTAACTATAATTCATGCTGAAAGACTGAATATGCAAATGCACAAATGATATAAGACAACAGAACTCTGATCCAAAACTTTCTGCCACTCTCAGTCCAAAAAGACCAACCACAGGTCTGCAGCAGTCGTTTATAAAGGTCAGGACTTGGTCAGTGGTTGCCAGCTTCTGCTTGTCTCAGAACCAACCACAGAAAGCTATAAATGCTCCCCAAATCCAACACATAACATGTGCCCCCCTTTCAGTTAGCCTGCCTCCAGCTTCCTCTTGTCAACAACCTCCAATGAGAGGTCACCTGAAGCCCTCACTTTTATTCTCTACAAAGTTTTCCCACTCCAATACCTGTCTTTGATTCAGTGACAAATGCTAATGATAGTGGCTGATGTCAAGTGAATAACCTCACTTTGCTCTCATTTTGGCAGTCTTGATTTTTACACAACCATAAAGTGTCACTAGTCAGGAAACATTATTTATGCTACAAAATATCTAAGACACTAAGACGTCTGTACCCTTTGAAATACTATTTAAAATGGGTGAAAAGGCAAGATCTTAAGGACTCAGATTTTAAGGACCTTACCTAGGTATATATTGTACATTCCTCTTAATAAGTCAACTTTTATTTACTACCAATTAATTGTCAGGCATTGAGATGTGTATTGAATATTCCAACAAAGATAAATAAACTGATCCCTGTTTTAGAACCCACCTGCCAATGCAGGAGACAAAAGAGACACAGGTGCAATCCCTGGGTCAGGAAGTTCCCCTGGAGAAGGACATAGCAACCCACTCTAGTATTCTTGCCTGGGAAATGTCATGGAAAGAGGAGCCTTGTGGGCTATATAGTTCATAGGGCCCCGAAAGAGTTGGATACAACTGAAGTGACTTAGCATGCAGGCAATAGTTATGAGTGGGATAATATGAATGTTGACTAATAATCTAATATAGTATTGCATTTGTGCATGTACTATATGTTAAGAACAAAATGTAAGGGGGAAACCTGACTTTCTACCTAGTAGGGAATGTATGGGCTGGAAACGATTGAGCTACACAATAATCATTTGAGGTGTCATCAGTATACTTTGGAAATGTCTATAAGATATCAATTACTAAAGGAGTTATTTAGATACTCTATTTTGTAATGAAGATATAACCATATTTTTAAAGGACCTATATTAGTCAGAGTTTTCCAGACAAACAGAACCAATAGAATATGTGTTTGTGTGTATGTACAGAGACAGACAGAAACAGACATACACAGAGAGAGATTTATTATAAGCAATTGGCTCATGCAGTTATGGAGACTGGCAAGTCCCCAGACCTGTAGTCAGCAAGCTAATGACCCATGAGAGGGCTGCTGGTGTAATTCCAGCATGAAGGCCAGTAAACTTAAGATCCAGGAAGACCCGATGTCTCAGTTGAAGTTTAAAAGAGGCAAAAAGTTCAATATTGCAGCTCAAAGACAGTCATGCTGGAAGAATTCCTTCTTATTCAGGGAGGGTCAGAATTTTGATAGACTTTCAGATGATTAGATGAGGCCCATTCACATCAGGGAAGCAATCTGAGTTGCTCAGTCTATGGATCTAAATATTAAACTCATTCAAAATCACCCAGAATAGTGTTTGACCATGTATGTGGGCATCCCATGGTCCAGTTATGCATACGTATGTGTGAAAGTCGCTCAGTTGTAGCCCACTCTTTGCAACTGCATGGACTATACAGTCCATAGAATTCTCTAGGCCAGAATACTAGACTGGGTAGCCTTTCCCTTCTCCAGGGGATCTTCCCAACCCAGGGATCAAACCCAGGTCTCCTGCATTGCAGGCAGATTCTTTCCCAGCTGAGCCAGAAGGCAAGCCCAAGAAGACTGGAGTTGGTAGCCTGTCCCTTCTCATGGATCTTCCCAACCCAGGAATCAAACCGGGGTCTTCTGCATTGCAGGCGGATTCTTTACCAACTGAGCTATCAGGGAAGTCCCTTTGCCAGTTAGGCTGACAGAAAACAGCCGTCAGCAGTCTACCCCTTGTCAACCTGGCACCCATGTGCATCTCCTCAAACCACACTTAACCTCCAAATGAAGACAGTAACAAAGTCATAATTCCATTTTGTATGACTCAACTACCCTATGCATAAACAGACAAATACTAGCCCTTTCTCTAGAAAAGGAGGTAAATTCTTTGAGTCATGTTTACTATTCTCCTTAATATTCTGTAACTTAAAAACTATAATGTAAAGTAAACAATACTTAATACTATGACATAAAATTAATAATCTTATGTTACATCAGTTCAGTTCAGTTCAGTCGCTCAGTCGTGTCTGACTCTTTGCGACCCCATGAATCGCAGCACGCCAGGCCTCCCTGTCCATCACCATCTCCCGGACTTCACTCAGACTCACGTCCATTGAGTCCGTGATGCCATCCAGCCATCTCATCCTGGGTCGTCCCCTTCTCCTCCTGCCCCCAATCTCTCCCAGTATCAGAGTCTTTTCCAATGAGTCAATTCTTCACATGAGGTGTCCAAAGTACTGGAGCTTCAGCTTTAGCATCATTCTTTCCAAAGAAATCCCAGGGTTGATCTCCTCCAGAATGGACTGGTTGGATCTCCTTGCAGTCCAAGGGACTCTCAAGAGTCTTCTCCAACACCACAGTTCAAGCGCATCAATTCTTCAGCGCTCAGCCTTCTTCACAGTCCAACTCTCACATCCATACATGACCACAGGAAAAACCATAGCCTTGACTAGGCGGACCTTAGTTGGCAAAGTAATGTCTCTGCTTTTGAATATACTATCTAGGTTGGTCATAAAATAGGGATAAAGAGAGAAGAAAACAAAAACATTTGTGTTTGTATATACATGATACTATGTGTAATACAATATATATATATATATACATACACACAAACATATTCATAATGAAGTAAGGAGGAAATATTATAACTATTACAGTCCTCATTTCTGGAATTGCTCACAGTCATAACAGGTACTCATAACTATGTTTTGTGACTACCGAATCTGTATTTCCCATTATACTCCTTCCAAATCCCTAACTATTCATCCAAACCATTGGCCATGAATGAATGTATGGTCATACATCTGGCTACTTATCCTTCCAAGTGAAGTGAACAGCCAGGTGCAGAGCTCAACTCTCTGCCCACTGGGAGAGTTTCCCTTTACTGTTCATTCAGAGATGTCTCAGAGATGCATTGGGGTGCTGCAGCTGTCTACTTGCCAATCATGCAGAACTTTCTATACACCGGGCTTCAGTCTCCTCTTCTTCTGTCAGCTGATCACAGGGAACTCCTCATAAAGCCACAGGTGCAGGTTGGGAAAGAGAAGGCAGTATAAAAGGAGAGGGGTTCATGGGCATTTGGACCACTTTATGCAACTTATCTCTTACATGTACATTCAGAGCCTTCTTGGGACCAACTGGGTACATCTCACTTCCTTTTGACAATGAAATGTTGACATGTATGCCCAACTTTATGGCCTGGTGGACCAGATGACATCCTACTCATGTTGGGTAGTTGTTCAGGTCACGTGGTAACTTGGTGGCCCAAGGTTAAGGACTTAGCCATTATTAATGCTCAATCACAGGCCAAAAACTGTTTCTCAAAAGGAGAGTCATTGCACACAGAGGGTAGTAAGGTTTTGTTCCAAAATCATAAAGGTCTACACTATGATTCACTTACAGAAGGCTGCCATAGCTCCAAACAGCATCCCTAGCTGCCTCTGACACTTCAAGCATCATAGGATCCTCTGGATAAAATTTCAAAGCCATTTGCACAGCAAGCTGGACACATTGCTGAGTCCTCTCTTATGCTGGGCCTCACTTAGAACTAGCAGCTTTCTGGGTTACTCAGTGAATAGGTCAGAGTAACACAACTAAATGAGGAATATGTTGCTTAGAGTGTCACTAGGCATTGAGCCTTTTCCAACCAAAAAGAAGGGCCAGTTGCAAGTAATTATTCCACATTTTTGAAGGGATATCTAAACATGTCCCTGTTACTGGACCCCAGAAAGTTTTCATTCCAACCTCAAAGAAAGGCAATGCCAAAGAATGTTCAAACTACCACACAATTGCACTCATCTCACACACTAGCAAAGTAATGCTCAAAATTCTCCAAGCCAGGCTTCAACAGTAGGTGAACTGTGAAATTCTAGATGTTCAAGCTAAATTTAGAAAAGACAGAGGAACCAGAGATCAAACTGTCAACATCTACTGGATCATAGAAAAAACAAGAGAGTTCCAGAAAAACATCTACTTCTGCTTTATTGACTATGCCAAAGCCTTTGACTGTGTGGATCACAACAAAATGTGCAAAATTCTTCAAGAGATAGGAATACCAGACCACCTGACCTGCCTCCTGAGAATTCTGTATGCAAGTCAAGATGCAACAATTAGAACCAGACATGGGAAAATGGACTGGTTCAAAATTGGGAAAGGAGTATGTCCAGGCTGTACATTGTACCCTGCTGATTTAACTTATATACAGAGTACATTATGCAAAATGCCAGGTTGGATGAAGCATAAGCTAGAATCAAGACTGCCAGAAGACATATCAATAATCTCAGATGTGCAGATGACACTACCCTTATGGCAGAAAGCAAAGAAGAAATGAAGAGCCTGTTGATGAAAGTAACGAGGAGAGCAAAAAAAGCTGGCTTAAAACTTAACATTCAAAAAACTAAGATCATGGCATCCAGTCCCATCACTTCACGGAAAACAGATGGGAAACAATGGAAACAGTGACAGACTTTACTTTCTTGGCCTCCAAAATCATTGCAGATAGTGACTGCAGCCATGAATTTAAAAGATGCTTGCTCCTTGGGAAAAAAGTCATTACCAACCTAGACAGCATATTAAAAAGGAGAGACATTAGTTTGCCAACAAAGGTCCATTCAGTCAAAGCTATGGTTTTTCCAGTAGTCATGTATCGATGTGAGAGTTGGACCTTAAAGAAATCTGAGTGCAGAAGAACTGATGCTTTTGAAGTGTGGTGCTGGAGAGGACTCTTGAGAGTCCCTTGGACTGCAGGGAGATCCAACCTGTCAATCCTAAAGGAAATCGGTCCTGAATATTCATTGGAAGGACTGACACTGAAGCTGAAACTCCAATACTTTGGCCACCTGATGGGAAGAACTGACTCATTTGAAAAGACCCTGATGCTAGGAAAGATTGAAGGTGGGAGGAGAAGGGGATGACAGAAGATGAGAATGGACATGAGTCTGAGCAAGCTCTGGGAGTTGGTGATGGACAGGGAGGCCTGGCAACCATGGGGTTGCAAAGTGTCAGACATGACTGAATGACTGAACTGAAGAAAGGTAGAAAACTCCCGCACTTTCACGTTTATTTCCCATCCTCTTATATAAATGTCTTACTCATAAGTCTAGAGTAGTTGCTACCTCCTGCTTACTAAGTTCAATACACATAAAATCATCAGTGTAACTGACCAGTGTAATATCTTATGGAAACAAGATCCCCATGAACTAAATTATGATATAGGACTAGACAGTTGACATATCCTTAAGGTAAGACAAGGCAGATGTTTTTCAGATTTTGCCAGCTGGAAGTAACCAGTTCTGGGGGACTTTATTAACAGAGAGAAAGAAATGAAAGCTTTTGCCAGATGATGCCTGCACACCAGGTACAAGGGGATGTCTTAATTTGTTCAAACAATGAAACCACATTTGGCACAGCACCTGCAACTGACTTCACAACCTGGTTAAGCCTACAATAATCCACTGTCATTCTTCAAGATTCATCTTTTTGTTGTTGTTTCATTGCTAAGTTGTGTCCAACTCTTTGAGACCTCATGGACTGCAGCACACCAGGCTTCTCTGTCTTTCACTATCTCCCGGATTTTGCTCAAATTCATTGAGTTGATGATGCCATCCAACCATCTCATCCTCTGTCATCCCCTTCTCCTCCTACCCTCGATCTTTCATAGCATCAAGATCTTTTCCAATGAGTTGGCTCTTCACATCAGGTGGACAAATATTGGAGCTTCAGCTTCAGCATCAGTGAATATCCTTCCAATGAATATCCAAGGTTGATTTCCTTTAGGATTGACTAGCTTGATCTCCTTTAGGAGATCGTTTAGGATTCATTTAGACTGACTAGTTTGATCTCCAAGGGACTTTTAAGTGTCTTTTCCAGCACAATTTGAAAGCATCATTTCTTCAGTGCTCAGCCTTCTTTAAGGTCCAACTCTCATATCCATACATGACTACTGGAGAAAACCACAGCTTTGACTATTCGGATCTTTGATGGTAAGGTGGTGCCTCTGCTTTTTAATATGCTATGTAGGTTTGTTGTAGCTTTTCTTCCAAGGAGCGTCTTTTTATTTCTTGGCTGCAGTCACTGTCCACAGTGATTTTGAACCCCCCAAAAGTAAAAATCTGTCACTGCTTCTACTTTTTGCCTACCTATTCGCCATGAAGTGATTGAACCAGATGCATGATTTTAGTTTTTTGAATGCTGAGTCACAAGCCCAGTGGATGACTTAAATAGGGATGAGTTAGATGCCACCACCTCTGCATTTTCCAAATCCATAATGGTGGCCCTAACTGCAGTCCTTCCAGGAATTCAGTATTATTTTCGGTTACTGTTCTCTTAGGTAGAGGCAGTTGTGGTGGTGAAAGCTTTTGGATTTTCCCACCATAATAGCCCTCAGTCCACTAGCCAGGGCACCCATATGGGGATTCTGCCAGTTGCCAAGGATGTCTATTCCAACCAAGCATTCCAGAACTGATGAAATGGTTACAGCCTGAGTTCAGGGATTTTCTGAGCCCACTGTGAGAGGGATCCTATCTAAAACTCTGTTGATCACCTGACCTTCATACATCCCTTCTGTGGCTGAAGGGCCACAGTGATATTTTGGATCTTTTGGAATTAGTGTCCAATATTTCCCCAGAGATTCAGTTATTAATATTTCCTTTACCACAATGTACCCTGGTAAAGGCCATGGATCCTTGGGGAAGGCTGAGAGAAAGATGAACAGTGTACATTTGTGGCAATGTGCAGGGGTCCATCTTTAAGGACCTTCTCCTTCCCCTTCTTCATTTAAGGGGTTTGGGGTCTGAAAACTGGCTCAAGTCTGAGACTGATTGACTCTCTTTTTTTTTTTTAAACTTCCATTAGACTTGTTCACTTGGCCTAAAATATTTCTGGTTCTACCGATCAAGTGAGGAGGTAATAGGCTTCCTATTTGTTTCACTTCATGGAGCACCATGAGGGAGTCACCAGGCCATGTCTGCATGAGTCAGGCTATGCTGACCGCTGCCTTGTTACTGTAGGTCATGACCATAGCCATACCCACCTTGCCTGCGGTAGCCTTTGGCCATAAACTGGCTCCTATTATCCAGGATCCAATTATACCAGTCTCATTGAGGTTTCCCAATTCAGAGACTACAGTTCCCACTGTGAGATCTAGTTACAGAGAAGAACAATTGTGGAGCTCTTCCAAGGTGCTGGGCTCCCGTTACAAATTTATTTTTCATCATCATGGTGAAAGTTCTGTCTTCTGGATGCTCTCTGTACGGGGAAAGATGTCTTAAATGACAAACACTTTCTAACATTCCTGTCTCCCTACGTATTTACATCCCTTCCTCTTCACTAAACCAAGGTGGGTTGGGCACTTTCAGCTTGTCCACTATGGTTCACCTTGCAATACCTGCTTTAGTCAATCAACCAAAGAAACTGTCACAGTCCTCAGTAATGTTCTGATCTGCCCCACGAAACACAGAATCCTTGCTCAGTGAGTCCGTATCAGCAAATTCAACCTGACTCAGCTCTACTCTCCTCTCTCCTTTACCCCATACTTTTGATATCTACTCCTGCATAGGTCCCTAGACTTCTGTCTGTATAAATTAGAAAACTCAAATACTTCTCTTAGGGTGTAGCACATCTCCTATGGTTCACACTCTATAAACCTCACCTGTACTGACCTACTGGGACTGGAGTCTAGTTACAGGTGTAGAAAGAAGCAAAGGTGGGTGATGGGTGTGGGTCCCATTTCTTGCATGGCAACTGCCTCAGGAGAGACCAATACAGTTTACTTAGACAATGCAGACTTTATTGTATCCCTTCAGATGGGGGTGAAGAGATCACTTACAGTGGGAACAGTGAGAATTCTTCCATTGGCAAAGAAGATTCATCAGAATTCATGGGTTTGATGTCTCAGTTTTGTCAGGGTATTCCTACATGTTCCCATTCCAACTTTCAGGATCCCATTCTGTCCCTTTCATGCCCTCAGTCTGCAGCAGACACCCTGGGAGGTGGGAGTTCAAACTGCATTTAGCCACTGACAGAATGAAATGTTTTTATTTGCCGTTTTTTTTTTTTTTTTTTTTTTTTTTTAGCAATCTCAGCTTTAAGGCTACAAGAAATAGGGGTCTCTTCTAGGGCACCCAGAGAAGCTTTAGGTCATTTATGCAGCGCTTAAACTGGGGATTCAAACCCCTGAGCTCATCCTTTTCTTTCAACACTCTTCCAGACACATTAGGAGAAACTGGCCAGTCTCATTAAATTTACCAAGGAAAATGTTCAAAAGTATCATAAACACAGACATCCAGATTCATGCTTCTTGTAAGAGGTCAATTAGGAAAATCCTATGAAGATCCATTTCATATCTCTATGGCCAAATCACATCAGTGCTGCATTTACTACTGGAACCAGAATCATTTGCAACTTTAATTCTAACCATCAGTTCAGTTCAGTTCAGTCGCTGTCGTGTCCGACTCTTTGCGACCCCATGAATCGCAGCACGCCAGGCCTCCCTGTCCATCACCATCTCCCGGACTTCACTCAGACTCACGTCCATTGAGTCCGTGATGCCATCCAGCCATCTCATCCTGGGTCGTCCCCTTCTCCTCCTGCCCCCAATCTCTCCCAGCATCAGAGTCTTTTCCAATGAGTCAATTCTTCGCATGAGGTGTCCAAAGTACTGGAGCTTCAACTTTAGCATCATTCCTTCCAAAGAAATCCCATATTAACCATTATTAACCAGAGATGTATTAATATATCTTTGGACACCCAAACGTTATTGAACAGAGCAAGAGTGTTTCAATATTCACTTACATGACAAATCACTGGCCACAGGCATTAGTTTCTGCCAAAGTTCCCCAGTTGATAGAGTCAATTCCAGAGACACCAGCACCAATGCATAAAATTCACCTCAAAATTCTGTTCCTCTAAAACCATTCTCAATACCAAAATTTGTCTTATGTTCTCCAGATAGAAACATAGAGAAACAGAATCCAAAGAGAGCCAATGGGTAGTACCAGTCCAAACCTGAGAACCAAGAAAGCTTATGATGTAGCTCCATTCCAAAGGCTGGCAGGTTCAATATCCAGAAAGAGTCAAAATTTCAATTTGGCAGTATATCCAAAAGCAGGAAAAAAAACCCATGTTACAATGTGAAGTCAATCAGCCAGGAGGAACTTACATTTAGTCAGGTGGATGGTCAGCCTTTTGATATACTCATTTCTTCAACTGACTGGACAAGGCTCACTCAGGGAGAGCAATCTGCTTTACTCAGTCTATTGATTTCAATGTTAAATTCAAACCCTCTCATTGAAATATCCAGAATATTGGTTGACCAAATATCTGGACATTCTGTGTCCCAATCAAGTTGACACACACAATTAACCAGAGTTTCTCCAAGAGGACTCTTCCAAATAATTATGGATGGAGTGTTTTCACCATAAATAAAATATGGGGGGAAAATGGATAATTAAGACCTCTTTAAAAGTTGGTGAGATTTGTTATGTATGATACCTATAACTGGGCTTCCCTGGTGGCTCAGATGGTAAAGAATCTGCAGGCATTACAGAAGACCTGGGTTCGATCACTGGGTCAGGAAGATCCCCTGGAGAAGGAAATGGCAACCCACTCCAGTATTCTTGCCTGGATAATCCCATGGACAGAGGAGCCTGGTGGGCTATGATACATAGGGTCACAAAATGTCGGACATGACTGAAGCAACTTAGCATGCTTACAATATTGTAGTATAAAGTTTCTTTGAAAAGACAAAAAAACAAGTGAATGTTTATTAAGATGCCCTAGCTTCAGAGTGCATAGGGTACATGTGAAGATGGGCAGGCAAGGTTAGGTATAAAGAATGTATCCCTGGGACCTCCCTTGTTGTCCAGTGGCTTAAGATTCTGCACTTCCAATGCAGGGGGAACAGGTACAATTCCTGGTAAGGGGACAAAGATCTCACATGCAACACAGCATGGTCCAAAAGATTTTTTTTAATTTTTAATTAAAAAAAAGAATGTATCCCTAACTTTAAGCAGTTTAGATATATCTGCTTATCCCAAATACATTGTTACATATAGATTTTAGTTGGTCCACTGGGTGCAATGAAGAAAATTTGTTGATGTACTATGTTACTAGGATCTAGTTAGCAGGGAAAAATCCCTGGTTTAGAAAACATTTGGTTTCATTCAAGTTAAAGGCCACATCCCAGGAGATGTAGAGAAACAAAGCATGAAGTTCCAGATGTCCTTGTATAAGTTGCACCTTCCAGGACTAGACTGGATGAGGGGCTCCATCTTTACCACTCAAACTACCACCATTTCAACAGTTTATTGCAGCTGTTTTCTGTTATGCTTAAGACACTACATTCTTGACTTCTCTAGTAATATTTTAAGTATTAAATTTCACATCTGAGCTTATCAGAAAGTCTAATTTCAATAGTCAAAAGATCTCACCCACATTCTTCTTTCCCCAGGCAATTAATTTGGACCCAACAAATTTAAAAATCATAACGTCCGTGGTTTCACGGCTATGTCTTGCCCTAATAGGAAGGACCTGGTTTCCAATAGCAAAACAGTGGGGATTCCTCTGGTGGTATAACTCACCCATCACAGAGTCCTTCCAAATGATCTATGTCTCCAATATAGACTTAACTTAAGCAAAAGCAATGGTGCTGTAATACAAACTCAATTCACAGGTGGACACCTGGCTCAAGCTGGCTTATCAGAGCACCCTGCTGCCCTCCAAGCTGCCCTCCAGGTGTGGGCAGTTCAGTCATGAGCCTCAGACCCAAGCAGACTCAAAGAGCACCCTCCCTGAAATTTTGTGTCTGGAGTCAAAGTGAGACAAAGTTGTGCAAGCTTCTTACCATAATTAAAGATAGTAAGGGGGCATCATCGACTAGATGGACTAGTGAACTCCGGGAGTTGGTGATGGACAGGGAGGCCTGGCATACTGCAATTCATGGGATCGCAAAGAGTCAGACACGACTGAGCGACTGAACTGATCTGAAGGGGAGAGCAGATACAATATCTATATTCAATGACTCCAAGAGATCAGATAATGAGGAGAAAAGTTAATACACAACTTTATGAAGAACAAGAAACTCGGAGTGTTAATGTATTTTTTTGAGTCAAGAGCTCTAAACATTCTGGAGTTCTCATGCCAGCCCTGCCATTTTTGACAACTGTTTGGAGTTTGTGACCCAACAAACTGTCACACTGTCCTTCTAACACATGATGCTTGCTTTGGGTTTCCAGTGAAACTAGTCTGCGCTTTTCTGTGGTATTTACAAATAAAAGAATGAGTCTTGACTAATAGAGAAGATCAAGGAGTACCTATATAAAGCTATTTGATTAGGACTAGTTATACAATGAAAATATAGAAATGAAATGTTCAACAGTGGAGGCAGAGTTATGCAGGTCACAATCAAACTGCATTGCAGCCTTAAAACTATGTTTTCAAAGACTGTTAAATAACAATTGTCTACATGAGAAACTACTTAGTGAAAAAGCAGATACAACATTGTTTATTCAATAGCATTCACATTTATGTGTAAATATACAGGTGAATACTTGGAAATTATGCAAATGTCAAGAACAGTTGCCTGTGAATGATGAGAACAAAAGTGATGTGCTTACACTTTAATACTTACCAAATAAGTACATATTTATATATATAAGAACATTCAAAATATTATTTCAAAATTAACATTCATTCATATGTAATATAAGATAATCTTCGGTTCAGTCCCTAAGCAAATAATCAGAAATTTTAAGATACTAGTCAAATTACTGAAGTATTTATTTCACAGAGAAAAAGCCAGAGAATCAATGTAAGAGGGAGAGGGAGTTATTATTCTAAGGAACCTTATTCTTCTTGCACATTTGCACAAACACCACTAAGGGGTCTCTCCCAATAAATTAGATTAAGTGACTTGTTCTTTAAACAAATGTTAAGAAATGATGATAATTACTTGAATTATATTGTTTTCCTTTAATTAAGAAATAAAGCCCACAATGGATAATTCTTTCACTGAAAAGGTATGTGATTCAAATTCTATGTGCAAGCTCTCTATATTGAATTGGACCCTTTATCTTTCAGTTGCCTTCTGGGGAAAAAAAAATCATCATCTCACTTGTTAAATGCTTAGTTCAAATACTTCTGCTGATTTTTCTGCAATAGACACCTGCTCCCTGGAAAATCAATAGTGAATATTAGTAACACTAGTTAAAAATAACTCTGTTTCATTTTATAAAACTTCAATAGATATGAAGTCAAATAATACCTTTCAATATTATTGAATGAGGAATTGTACCTTTTGGCTTCTGGATTTTTTTTAACTTCAGACAGACCTTGAAGATATTGCTGATTGGGTTACACACCACTGCAATAAAGTGAGTAGCAAGAATTTTTCTGATTGCTTACTGTATATAAAAGTTCTATTTATACTATACTATCATTTATTAGTCATGCAACAGAATTGTCTTAAAAATACAAATTTAAATACCTTCATTAAAAAACATCTCATTGCTAAAAACTGTTAACCATCTGAGCCTTCTTCAGCAAGCCATAATCTTGTTTGCTGTGCAGGCTCTTGGCTCAGTGTTGATGGCTGCTGAGTGATCAGAGTGGTGATGGCTGAATGCTGTGGTGGCTGCAACAGTTTCTTAAAATAAGACAACAATGAAGTCTGCCACATCCATTGACTCCCTTTCACAAACGACTTCTCAGTAGCAAGCAGTGCTGTTGGATAGCATATATTACCCACAGTAGACCTCCCTCAAAATTAGAGTCAGTCCACTCAAACCCTGCCATTGTTATCAACTAAGCTGACATAATGTTCTAAATCCTTTGTTGTCATTTTCAACAATCTTCCCAGCATCTTCATGAGGAGTAGTTTCCATCTGAAGAAATCACTTTCTTGGCTCATCCGTAAGAAGCAATTACTCATCTGTTAAGGTTTGATCATGAGATTGCAGTGATTTAATCTTCAGACTCTTCTCTCACTGTTCCTACCATAGATGAAATTACTTCCTCCACTAAAGTCCTGAAGCCCTTCAAGTCATCCATCAATGTTGGAATCAACTTCTAATCTCCTATTAATGTTGATGTTTTTACCTTTTCCCATGTCCTACCTTTGCAGGGTTTTATTTACTTTGCCCAGATTCATATTTGGAAGATGTAGCTTTACAAAATGTATTTCTCAAGTGATAAAGCTTGAAAGTTGAAACGATCCTTTGATTCTTGAGCTGCAGATTGGGTACTGCATTTAGTAGGCACAAAACCAAGCATGACTCTTGTTGTACATTGTGTAACCAGGTACATTGTCACTGAGCAGCAGTTTTTGAAAGGAATCTTTTCTGAGCAATAGGCTTCAACTGCATGCTTATATATACACAATGGAGTATTACTCAGCCATTAAAAAGAATACATTTGAATCAGTTCTAATGAGATGGATGAAACTGGAGCCGATTATACAGAGTGAAGTAAGCCAGAAAGAAAAACACCAATACAGTATACTAACACATATATATGGAATTTAGAAAGATGGCAATGATGACCCTGTATGCAGGACAGCAAAAAAGACACAGATGTGTATAGCGGACTTTTGGACTCAGAGGGAGGGGGTGAGATGATTTGGGAGAATGGCATTGAAACATGTATAATATCATGTAAGAATCGAATTGCCAGTCTATGTCTGATGCAGGATATGGCACGCTTGGGGCTGGTACGCGGGGATGACCCAGAGAGATGTTGTGGGGAGGGGGGTGGGAGGGGGGTTCATGTTTGGGAACGCATGTACACCCGTGGTGGATTCATGTCAATGTATGGCAAAACCAATACAGAATTGTAAAGTAAAATTTAAAAAAAAAAATCCGTAAACCATGCTGCAAACAGATGTGCTGTAATCCATGCTTTGTTGTTCCATTGATAGAGCAGAGTAGATTTAGTGTAATTCATAAGGACTCTAATTTGGGGGAGTTATAAATGAGCACTGATTTCAATTTCAAGTCACCAGCTGCATTAGCCCCTAACAAGAAAGTCGGTCCATCCTTTGAAATTTTCAAGCCAGGCACCAACTTCTTTTTAGCTTATTAAAGCCCTGGATGGCATCTTCTTCAATATAATGAAAAACCATTGTTTAGCATAGCCACCTCCATTAATGATCTGAGCTAGATCTTCTGAGGAACTTGCTGCAGCTTCTACACCAGCACTTGCTGCTTTACCTTGCATTTGTTATGGAGACGAGTTCTTTCCTTAAAACCCATGAACCAAAGTCAGTTAGCTTCACATTTTTCTTCTGCTGTTTCCTCTCCTCTCTCAGCCTATAGAACTGAAGAGAGTGAGAGCCTTGCTCTGGATTAGTCTTTGCCTACAAGAATGTGGGGCTTCCCAGGTGGCAGTAGTGGTAAAGAACCTACCTGCCAATGCAGGAGACAGGAGAGACGTGGGTTCAGTCCCCGAGTTGGAAAGATCCCCTGGAGGAGGGCATGGCAACCCACACCAGTATTCTTGCCACGGACGAGGAGCCTGATGGGCTATAAGGGGCTACAGTCCATGGGGTCACAAAGAGTTGGACACGACAGAAGCAACTTAGCAGCAGCACCAAGAGAATGTGGTGGCTGGTGGATTGTCTGTCCAGACCACTCAGACTTACTCCGTATCAGCAATAAAATCATTCACGTGTTCACTGAAGCAGCACGTTTCCGTTCCGTTAATAACGTGGGTAACCATTTGCCACAAAAGGCTTATCTCCCTTTATGACATGCCCTCCTCAGTAAGCTTAATCAGTTCTAGCTTCTTTAAGTGAGAGACACAAGACTCTTCCTATAACTTGGACATTTAGAGGCCATCGTAGGGTTATTAATTTGCCCAAGTTTGTATCTCAGGAAATATAGAGGTTCAAGGAGAGAAAGAGAGATAAGGGGAATGGCTGGTCCATGTAGCAGTCACAACAGACAATATTTATTAACTAAGTTTGCAGACTCATGTGAACATGGTTCGTGGCACCCCAAAGCAAAGAAAATAGGTACATAAAAGATCACTGACTGAAAATCACCATAACCAATATAATAATGAAAAACTTTGAAATATTTTAAGAATTTCCAAATTTGACACAGACAAATAAACAAACGCTGTTGGAAAATAGTGCTGATAGACTTGATGACTATAGGGTAGCCACAAACCATCAATTTGTTTAAACAAAAATCACAATCTATAAAAGAAAGTGCACCAAAAAGGTCATGCTTGTATCTCCAAAATGCTCATAACTATACGAAATGTCAAAAACCCATGTATTTTTCTTTTTACTAAGAATGTATTGTATTTAAGTAACATTATATGTCAAATTTAGGGAGGAAACATATTCTAAAAATCATTCTAACTCTTTTCAACAATTAACTGTTTATTCTCATTTCACATACTGATATTCACCCTTGACTGTCCATAATTTATGTCCACAGGCTTGAAAATGCCTTTATCTTTTATTTCCTTTAACGTCTACTCCATTAAATTTTTCATCTTATCGTTTCTTACTTTTCTAATTTTTAGCAGCAGTGCAAAAACTCTAAGCTTTACCCTGTCTCTGTATTACTTTTCCTTTCAAACAGACTATAACTATAACTACTTTTTAATCCTATAAGTTACCATCCTTTCGTTAAAACTGACATCAAATCAGGCCAAGCACCCTCATAGACCTTTCTCATCTCCAAATCTAATTCAACAAATACTTTTTGCTGCTCTTGAATAAACCACAAACTGTCAAAGATGCAATAATCCACAGATACACTCAACACCTTCAAGGAGCATACAGTCAAATTTCTTACATGTAGGTTTGAGATTTTCTCTATTCAGTGTATCCACTCACCAAACATTCTGATGTACTTTCCTAATTAAACTGATTTCTTCTACTGAACGTCTTCATTTTCAGTCCACACTCATCTTTAAAGAGTAAATTTTCTTTGATTCCAATCTTCTGATCTTATCTCAAACAAACCACCCAGTTCTAAGCTTATATAAATGACCAATTAAGTCATTTTGAGAGAACTGCCCTAGTAGTGGATAGATTTTAAAAGGAAAAAGAAGAAAAAAAAAAGAAAAAACAAACAGAAAAAAAAAAAAAACTGCTTTGAAAATTTGCCATGAGAACAACATAGATGAACCAGGAAGGTATTATGCTTAGTGGAATAAGTCAAATAGAAAAAGACAAATACTGTATGTTATCACTTATGTGGAATCCAATAAAAATAAAATGAATGAATGTAACAAAATAAAAAAGTTCCCTCACAAATACAGAGAACAAATTAGTGATTACCAAGGGGAGAAGAATGGGGGATGGGCAAGATAGGTGTAGGAACCAAAAGCTACACTTACAAAATAAAATGCAAAGATCTGTTATACAGCACAGGGAAATATAGCCAATATTTTATAACAACTTTAAATGGAGTATGATTTATAAAAACACTAAATCACTATGCTGTATACCTGAAACAAACATAATATTGTAAATCAACTATAGTTATAGTTTAATTTTTTCTTTAAAAAAGTTGCTTACACACCCATGAGTTGCTATATGTACAAAAAGTGACTATTTATTTGGGGAAAGTAAGTCTACTGTAAGCCTTTTATGTATGCAAGCCCTTCTACTCTGTCTTATTCACAATCCCTCCCAGAACAGAAAGATTCCAAAGTTATCCAAGGACCACTTCATAGGCAAAATTTAAGGTTGTCTTTCTCTGTCTCTGAAAAGTAAATTAACAGTTCCTCCAAATTATCTTTTCATTTGTAATTAGTATATAATTTTATACGAAAAACAATATAATATAAAAACACTTTTCAGACATCAACTTTTGTTTCACTCCTTTTTGGTCTTTCCCTCATCTTTAATATACTAACTCATTTAACAAGTATTTATTAAGAGATTTTTATCCACAGTCACTGTACTATATCTTTGGAACACTAACATTTGCCCACATGGAGTTCATGGCACAGATTTAACAGAATAACAGAAAGTTTTTGAACATTATGATGTGCTCCATTCTGACATACAATGATATGCACTAAAAATATGATCTTTTATTCCCCCAAGATCACCACAATCAATTTCCTAGGGATCTCTTAGCTTGCTATAAGAAAGTTGGAGTAAATTTTTCAAAATTACTAAATCAGATTATTTCATTCTGTTCCTCCCCTCCCTTCACCAACCCTTCTTGCAATTTCATGTCTTCAAAGGGCTTACACTACTCTCAAGTAAAGCCCACTTTGACCAACAAGGTCCAACAGAATATTGCTATGCTTAACAGGGTAATCTCAAGCTATTTGCTTTGTTACTCACTCAGGGAGGTACACTGGTCTCCGTTTTGTTCCTTGAACATAACAAGACCACTCATGCCTTATAACCTTGGGCTGTATTACTTTTTATAAAGCTAGTTCTAACTGTGAGAAGCTGCTTATTGATCATTACATTTTGTTGTTGTTGTTCAGTCGCCAAGTAGCGTCCAACTCTTTGCAACCCCATAGGTTGCAGCACGCCAGGCTCCTCTGCCCTCCACTATCTTCCAGAATTTGCTCAAATACATGTCCATTGAGTACTGGTGATGCTATCTAACCATCTCATTCTGTGCAGCACTCTTTTCCTTTCAGCCTTTTCCAGCATTAAGGCCTTTCCCAATGAGTCAGCTCTTTGCATCAGGAGGCCAAATACTGGAGATTAAGCTTCAGCAACAGTCCTTCCAATGAATATTCAGGGTTGATTTCCTTTAGGATTGACTGGCTTGATCTCCTTGCTGTCCAAGGGATTCTCAAGATTATTCTCCAGCAACACAATTTGACAGCATCAATTCCTCAGCACTCAGTCTTCTTTATGGTTCAACTCTCACATTTGTACATAACTACTGGAAAATCCATAGCTACTCTTGATCACAAAATTCAAGTTTGTACCCTGGCATATAATTATGTTACCTATTGAACTGATTATTGAGTGTTCTCTTATCTACCCCTAAGTCATTCTGTCTATTTTTCTCTGAGGAAAAAAAGGACCATTTCTATGGTAGATACTCAATAAATATCTGTGATGAACAAATTACTATATAAGTGAGTAAAATTCTAGAGAGGAGGTGAACTGAGTGTGCAGTGGAGGCACTAGATTCAATGAGATTTGAGGTCAGGGAAGATTTAACACAGAAAAAAGCATATATTGAATCTGGAAAGGCCAACAGGAATTAGTTAGTTCAAGATGGTGCCGAGACAGTTCTAGATCTTCCTGCCAAAGGCAAAAACATAATGTGACAAATTTTCAGAAACAAGAGAAACAATAGCTCAGTTTGACAGCAGCAGAAACTGTGAATTCTATAGTGGTGTATCATAATTTTTCTAAGATAACTAAAGCAAAGTAATGAAAGGCCTTGTTTACTGTGGTAATGACTTTTAAATTGTATTTTATGCATAAAGTATGTCAAAGTAAAGGACTTTGTGAAAGTTAATTTTAGATAGATTAGGCAATGTCTAGTATGGTTTCCTATGTTTCCAGCTGAAACAACTAGATAGGTATCAATGCCATTCACTGAGGCAGGAAATAAAAGGAGGATATCCTAATGTGAATGAAAAAATAAGAGTTCTATTAGACATATGTTTCAGATTCATTTTTAAAAAAAGTATAAATACAGGTTTCCAAAAGACAGAGAAATACACAAGTCTAAAGAGCTGAGCTGGAGATTGAGGTCAGAAGCCATGATATGATTAGAACTATTCACAGAAATTCCAGTCTTTTCACGTAGCATTTACTCCATTCTCCCATTGTTGTAAAGCAAGGGTATGATAAGAAAACACAATAAGCATTGATGTATGTCATGTCTGCAAAGTTGTTCTTAGAGATTGTGTAATTTGCCAGTTCGTTTGATTGACCATAACGAGTGCTGGATCCCAGATGACGAGTTTGTTTAACCTTTATTGAGTTAAGACACAGAGATACTGGAAGCTAGATCATTACGGAAAAGACTAGTCTCTCATTACTAAAGAAAATGTCAACTCATGAAAGCAGATGAGATATCTGAGAAGTGTTTCAGAAGAAAAGCATTCTAAGAACAGAGGCTGTGGATGGAACACCATCACTTGAAGGTCCAATCAATGAATATCTTCAAATGTTGCAAAGTAGAAGCAGTTGAAAGAAAACGATTTTAAGTAAAAGCAGTGTCACTGAAGCAAAAAAAAAAAAAAAAAAGAGGGAATTTTCAAGGGAGAAATAGAAATAGATATTAAACACAAGCTATTAAAATAAATTAAGAACTGGAATCGGTAATGACTTCAGTGAGAAAAGTTTCATTGGGATTGCTTGAAGCTACAGGGCAATCAGGATTAACCAGGAAGTAACACTACCTTTAAGAAACTTTTCTGTAAAAGGAAAGATGCTCTTTTCTCTGCAAGGAAGAAAATTTAAATAATGAAAACAGTTTAAATTTATCATCAGAATTTCTTTTATTTCACCTTTTAATTGCATCAACAGACATGAATATTGTATGTACAATATACAGTGCCTTAAATGCTGGGAGAAAATGTACACAATTAAAATGAAGATCAAGTGCTCCCTTCAGCAGCAAACATACTAAAACTGAAATGGTACAGAGAAGATTAGTATAGCCCCTGTGCAAGGATAACATGCAAATTCGGGACATGTTCCATACTTTCATGAAAATGGCTATACTATTCAAAGCAATTTACACATTCAAAGAAATCCCTACCAAATTAACAATGGCATTTCTCACAGATATAGAACTTTTTTCAATTGGTACAGAAACACAGATGACCAAGAATAGCCAGAGCAAACTTGAGAAAGAAAAAGGGCTGGAGGAATCAGGCTCCCTGGTTCAGACTATATTCAGTTCAGTTCAGTTCAGTAGCTCAATCGTGTCTGACTCTTTGTAACCCCATGAATCGCAGCACGCCAGGCCTCCCTGTCCATCACCATCTCCCAGAGTTTACCCAAACTCATGTCAATCGAGTCAGTGATGCCATCCAGCCATCTCATCCTCTGTTGTCCCCTTTTCCTCCTGACCCAAATCCCTCCCAGCATCAGAGTCTTTTCCAATGACTCAACTCTTTGCATGAGGTGGCCAAAGTACTGGAGTTTCAGCTTTAGCATCATTCCTTCCAAAGAACACCCAGGGCTTATCTCCTTTAGAATGGACTGGTTGGATCTCCTTGCAGTCCAAGGGACTCTCAAGAGTCTTCTCCAACACCACAGTTCGAAAACATCAATCCTTCGGTACTCAGCTTTCTTCACAGTCCAATTCTCACATCCATACATGACCACTGGAAAAACCATAGCCTTGACTAGATGGACCTTTGTTGGCAAAGTAATGTCTCTGCTTTTCAATATGTTATCTAGGTTGGTCATAACTTTCCTTCCAAGGAGTAAATGTCTTTTAATTTCATGGCTGCAATCACCATCTGCAGTGATTTTGGAGCCAAAAAAAAAAAAAGTCTGACTCTGTTTCCAGTTTCCCCATCTATTTCCCATGAAGTGATGGGACCCGATCCCATGATCTTAGTTTTCTGAATGTGAGCTTTAAGCCAACCTTTTCACTCCCCTATTTCACTTTCATCAAGAGGCTTTTTGGTTCCTCTTCACTTTCTGCCATAAGGGTGGTGTCATCTGCATATCTGAGGTTATTGATATTCCTCCCAGCATTCTTGATTCCAGCTTGTGCTTCTTCCAGCCCAGCATTTCTCATGATGTACTCTGCATATAAGTTAAATAAGCAGGGTGACAGTATACAGCCTTGACGTATTCCTTTTCCTATTTGGAACCAGTCTGTTGTTCCATGTCCAGTTCTAACTGTTGCTTCCTGACCTGCATATAGGTTTCTCAGGAGGCAGGTCAGGTGGTCTGGTATTCCCATCTCTTTCAAAATTTTCCACAGTTTATTGTGATCCACACAGTCAAAGGCTTTGGCATAGTCAATAAAGCAGAAATAGATGTTTTTCTGGAACTCTCTTGCTTTTTCCATGATCCAGTGGATGTTGGCAATTTGATCTCTGGTTCCTCTGCCTTTTCTAAAACCAGCTTGAACATGTGGAAGTTCACAGTTCACATATTTCTGAAGCCTAGCTTGGAGAATTTTGAGCATTATTACAAAGCTAGAGTAATCAAAACTATATGGTACTGGCACAAAACTAGAAAGATATACCAATGTAACAGGATAGGAAGTCTAGAAACAAATCCATGCACCTATGGTCACCTAACCTTAACAATGGAGTCAAGGATAGACAATAGAGAAAAGACAGTCTCTTCAATAAATGGTCCTGGGAAAATTAGACAACTACATGTAAAAAAATAAAATTAGAACATTCTTTAACATCATACACAAAAAATAAATTCAAAAAAGATTAAAGACCTAAATGTAAGGCCAGATACTATAAAACTCTTAGAAGAAAACATAGGCAGAAAAATCTCCAACATAAATTGCAACATGATTTTTTTCAACCCATCTCCTAGAGTAATGAAAATAAAAACAAAAATAAATAAATAGGACCTGCTACTGCTAAGTCACTTCAGTCGTGTCCGACTCTGTGCAACCCCATAGACGGCAGCCCACCAGGCTCC